>NC_058088.1:131665409-131823386 GCF_014858855.1 Bufo gargarizans | reverse complement strand
CTTTGGTATGCAATTTGCACTCCAGGCCCTGCTTCAACAACCAGGCCCGCCCATCCCTGGCATCACATGACTCCCACCCACCTACCACAACACACCAGGGTACTTTTAAAGATGGCGCCCCCCCATGTGCAAACAAGCGCCGGCTGTATACTTAGTGTGGTCCTCAGAGTGGTGAGTCCTTCTACCGATACCTGTATACCTTGATATTATGTACTGGTTCTTGTATTCTAGAATAGCCTTGTATCCTATAAGCCTGCTTTACCTCTGGACATTCCATTGTACAAAGGTTTATTATGCACTCCTATGAGTTTATTCCCCTTATATCTCTACTATGCACTGTTTCATGTTGCCTCAGCCCTATTTGAGTGGTGTGACACTTGGGACTAACCGGTGACAGCCCCTCTGCCGCAGGTGCGCCCCGACTGCCCCACCATGCAAATTTAACCATTTATATGTAGCTACAGTGGAGGAAATAATTATTTGACCCCTCACTGATTTTGTAAGTTTGTCCAATAACAAAGAAATGAAAAGTCTCAGAACAGTATCATTTCAATGGTAGGTTTATTGTAACAGTGGCAGATAGCACATCAAAAGGAAAATCGAAAAAATAACTTTAAATAAAAGATAGCAACTGATTTGCATTTCATTGAGTGAAATAAGTATTTGAACCCTCTAACAAAAAAAGACTTAATACTTGGTGGAAAAACCCTTGTTTGCAAGCACAGAGGTCAAACGTTTCTTGTAATTGATGACCAAGTTTGCGCACATTTTAGGAGGAATGTTGGTCCACTCCTCTTTGCAGATCATCTCTAAATCCCTAAGGTTTCGAGGCTGTCTCTGTGCAACTCTGAGCTTGAGCTCCCTCAATAGGTTTTCGATTGGATTAAGGTCCGGAGACCTTTGTTTCTTACCTTTCTAATTTTCATGTAAAGTGTCTCTCCGGTTCATTTTGGGATTGTGTAAAGCGCATTCGCCTTGTGATATATGTTGTATTTTTCTACCATCCCATTAACCCTTATTTAGGTGTTACTTTTTGGCTGCTGGTTTCTGGTATTGTTTTTTTTTTTTTTTTTTTTTTCTTTTTTTTTTTCTTCCTTCCCGCGAAGCCTGCCCCTTCCCCCTTTCCCTGGTGAGATTGTAGTTATGCCTCCAAAAGGGGTAAATAGAAAATCTGTGGGCGCCTCCTCGCCGGGTGCAGGAAAGGGCAATAGCACTACAACGAGCCTGGAGAAATACCTTAAATCACCTACTAAAATGAAGAGCTCACTACGGGGCAATAAGGAAAATCAGAAGGAAATTTGTGAAGTGTTGGTTCCGGAGGAACGTGGTGGAGCGGAAAGGAGGGCGGGTAGTGGGGAGGGGATGGAGGAAAGAATTAATTCTGTAGATAGGAGGCTTCTGGAAATTTTGGGCGCAGTTCAAAAAACTAATCATAGTTTGGAGGAGTTATCTCTGAAGATAGCCTCTGTACAGGTAGACCTCTCCTGTATAAAGGAGGACATGAATAAAGTTAAGGAAAAGGTGAAAGAGTTGCAGATTTCTTCTGGAAGTATGAAAAAAGACTTAGAAGGAGTAAAGAAGAGAGTGGAAGGGATAGATGGTGAGAAAAAAATCCTTCTAGAGAGAATCACTATATTGGAAGATATGTCCAGGAGATCAAACATTAGAATAGTCGGATTACCCGAGGGAGTGGAAGGAGAGGATACAACTGGGTTTATTCAACAGTGGCTACAGGATAGTTTTAAAGAATGCGCATTATCTCAAGGGTTTGCAGTGGAAAGAGCCCATAGAATACCCGGGAGACCCCCCCCAATAGGGGCCCCCCCTAGGGCAATTTTAGCTAAAATACAAAGCTCCAGGGATAGAGATGTAATAATGCGATCTAAAAGGAATCTGAAGACAATTGAGTTTAATGGGAATAATTTAGAGATATATCCAGACTACTCTAGAGCAACACAGATAAAAAGGCGACAGTTTAAAGAAGTTAAGAAGAGACTAGCGGATGCGCAGATACAATATGCCCTGTTATATCCCACTAAGCTTCGTATTATATATCGGGATCAGGTTAGCTTTTTTGGTTCTCCAGCGGAGGTAGCGGATTGGCTGGATAACAAAGGAATTGGAACATGAAAGGCATTAGATTGGCTCACAGGGGTACGGGGTGGGGGTGGGAAGGGGCCGAGTGTAAGAGGTGGGGGAAATGCATATTTCTACCGATCAGATAGAAGGGGGGGGGATGGAAAAAAAAAAGGGGGAGGGGGGAGTGGGGTGGGGTTTGAGCTGGGAATGGTTGTCTTGGGTGGCTCTGCAGGGAAGGGGGAGAAAGGGGAGAAGGAGAAGGATAGATCTAAATGAGTAGAATAATGTCATGGAATGTACGGGGCCTTGGAGATAGGGTCAAGAGGGTTATGGTCTTTGATACTGTCATCAGACATCTCCCGGCTATAGTAGGGTTAATGGAGACACATAGTACAAAAGATAAGATGCATTTGTTAATGAAGAAGTGGGCCCGGTACCAATATCATTCGTGTTTCTCTACCTACTCATGTGGAGTTAGTGTATATATCCATGATAAGGTAGATTATCTCCCAATTGATCAGGCAATAGATGAGAGGGGTAGATACGTATTCCTCCATTGTCAGTGGAATGGGATAGTATGTATCCTCGCCTTTGTATATATACCTCCCCCCTTTTCTCTAAGGGTTATTCATAGACTGATGGAGTATGTAGACTCAAGGGGCAAATGCCCCATAGTGATAATGGGGGATCTTAATAACGTTATGAATAGTGAGCTGGATAGATATTCAGTGACCCCAAAGAATAAACAGGAGCCGGCTCAACAAACATTGCTGTGGAAAATATCGCAGGAACTCTCCTTAATAGATGTATGGAGGTACCTTTATGATGATAAGCAAGCTTTCTCCTGTTTCAGTCAGGGAAATAAAATAATGTCCAGAATAGACCTGGCCTTAATAAGTTCAGAATGGATAGATCAGATCTCAAGCATGAGGTATGAAGCAAATAGCATTTCAGACCACTCCCCTGTTAGTTTGCTGTTTAAAACAAACTCGAGACGAATTAGTCGAGAGTTCCGCCTGAATCCACATTGGTTGAATTTAATCAAGGAAGAACTGGGAATCAGGGCGGATATAGAGGAGTTTTGGAAGTATAACTTGGGCTCCGCAAGTCTAGGGCAGGTTTGGGATGCCTTTAAAGCTTTTTTGCGCGGTGTACTGGTAGGCAAAATTAAGGGATTAAAAAATGGATTTGCTAAGCAGGAGAGAGAACTGGTAGATAGGATTAAAAAAATAGAAGCAGAATTTATGAATAAAGAACCCCCAGAGGTGACGGAACAGCTGGATGAGGCGAAAAGGGCATTGAAAAATTATTTGACGGAGAAGGCACAACATAAAGTTTTTTTTGAGGGGGAACGGTATTTTAGGGAATCTGGAAAGTCTGGGAGGTTACTGTCCACTCTTGTACATAATCAAAGGGGGGGTAACAGAATTGGTGGTGTGGAGAGGAGAGATGGGGGGATGGCATCCAGCCAGGGAGAGATAGAACAGGAATTTATTAAATATTACGGGGACCTCTACTCCTCTGAGGGAGTGGAGGGGATTGATGAGGTTGGACTCTTCCTGGAGGGAGTGCCGATCCCCAGACTCTCGGAGGAGGAGAGGGACTTACTGAATGGTCCTATTGAAGTGGAGGAATTATGGGAGACATTGAAAACCATTCAAGGCAATTCGAGCCCCGGGCTGGATGGCCTGCCCTTTGAGATATACAGAAGATATGGAGATGTTATTCTCCCAGTTTTTGTGCAGGTCTTAAACGACTCAATGGACAGGGGGGAACTCCCGGCCTCCCTTACGGAGGCTGTAATAAGTTTGATAGGAAAAAAGGGGAAGGATGAGAAAAAGGTGGATTCGTATCGCCCCATCTCTCTTCTCAACACAGATTTTAAATTATGCGCCAAATTACTTGCAAATCGCCTAAAAAGAGTTATTGAGAAGTTAATACACCCGGATCAGACAGGGTTTGTACCTAGACGCCAGGCCCAGACGAATATCCGACGGACGTTTATGAATTTGCAGAGGGGCGGGGAGGGTGCCCACTCCATCCTGTCTTTGGACGCTGAGAAAGCGTTCGACAGGGTGGAGTGGGCATACCTCTGGAGGATTATGCACGAGTTTAATTTGGGTGAAAAATTTATTGGATGGGTGCAAACGCTATATAAGAAGTCGAAAGCCAGGATAAAAATAAATGGAGTAATATCAGAGCCCATACCCCTGCAGAGAGGAACCCGTCAGGGGTGTCCACTCTCCCCATTATTGTTCGCTATATTTGTTGAGCCGCTAGCCTGTAAGGTCCGAGCGGACAACAAAATTAAGGGGTTTGGGGGAAGAGGTGTTTCGGATAAGATAGGCCTCTATGCCGACGATATTTTGTTTTTTCTGGCGGGAGGAATACCAATGGTATCATACCTCATAGGAATAGTAAATCAGTTTGGATCAATCTCAGGTTTTAGGGTGAACTGGACAAAATCGGTGTTGCTCCCAATCGGTTATGAAATAGGGCAGGAGGAAATTAACGTCAAAGTTTTGAAATCTACTGAATCGTTTGATTATCTGGGCATCAAGGTTAGTTCGAGGATACAGGAGTATCTAGAACTAAATATTGATCCCTCTCTTAAAAAGGATTAGAGAAAAAACATGTACCTGGCAAAAACTGTTAATCCGACAGGCGGATCGAATCGCGATAATAAAGATGGTTCCTTCTGCCGCAGATTTTGTATGTTATCTCCTCCTGCCCTGTATGGATAGGGGATCACTTTTTTAATGCACTAGAAGGAGTAATAAATGATCTCATCTGGGGGAGAAAGAGGGTCAGGCTGAAACAAAAATATTTATGGTTAGATGAGGAAGATGGTGGCCTGTCTGTTCCATGTTTCCGGGGTTATTATTATGCATCCCAGCTTCAGTGGTTAATGATGGAGGACGACGGATTGCGACGTTTTTTGGAGGGGGAAATTGGAGGTCTTCCAATATAATATAGTCAGCCTTTTAGAAACTGGTGCTCTAAAAATCAAGGGCAGGAAGTGCCCAATTAGTAAGATGATACATCTAGTCTGGGTTAAGGTTAAAAAATTATTGGGTATAAATTATTCATTAAGCTTCACTCCTATTTGGGGAAATCTTAATTTAAGAGAGTTTTGGAAGTCTGAAGATTATGTATTCTGGGATAGACAGGGTATTAGGTTTGTGGCTCAGATGGTGGTGGAAGGACAGGTGAAGACTCTAGAGGAAATGGGGGTTAACACAGATATAGATGGTCTCACTTGGTTTAGATATGTTAGTTTAAAACACGCTTTTGATTTAACAGAGAATAGAGAATATTTTAACACTAAACACTCTGAATTTGCTGAATTTTGTTATCAGGGAGTCGGGAGTAAAGTATCAATTTCACAGATTTATAAAAAAATAAAGAAGGGGTTAGGAGGAGTGATCAGATTTAATAGTGAAAATAAATGGGCACAAGAGGTGGCACCATCTATCCTGGACTGGAGAAGTATCTATAAAAATATAAAAAGGAGCACCATATCTAGTAATTTTCGACTGACGCAGTTTTTTATCCTCCACCGGACTTATATTACCCCCTGGGCACTGAGCAAGATGTATAAAACAGCGGAGGCAAAGTGCTGGAAGTGTAGTAAGGTGGGGGCCGATTTTGACCATCTGATTTGGTATTGTCATATTGTGCAGGGCTATTGGGCGCAAGTATTTCAGGACCTTAGTAGAGCAACGGGACATCTCGCCCCACTAGAGATCAGCATAGCAGTGCTGGGGGATACCAGAAGAATTGGGGTGAACAGAGAAACTGAAAGGAAATGGGAAAAAGGTTTAATGCCTGCGCGGGTGGTTCTGGCTAGAGGATGGGGAGTGAGTAGCCCTCCAAGTGTGGAAGAGTGGAAAAATCTATGTGAGAGGGTGCAGAGATATGAGTACATTAGTCAGGAGAAAAGTGCGATAATAAGGAAGTGAAAGGAGGAAAAGAGAAATAAATAAATAGATAAAAATTAAGAAGGAGGGATAGTGGTCAGAAATAGAAGCCTGAAAAAGGACTACGGAAACAAATCGCCTGCAGAGGCCCCCAGGACAACCAAGAGGGTGGGGGGGTGGGCGGGATAGGGTGGGGGTGAGGGTATGTTTATTTTCTTGATGTATTTGTTTTGTGAAGAAAAATGAAGTTGATATGGGGAATATAGGTAGTAAAATAAATTAAAGGGAGTCCACTAAATAACTATGTAATACATGATGATTTAAAACTTAACAGATAGTAACTATGAAATACATGAGGATGTAAATAATTTGTATTTTGTAAAGTGTACCCCCACTGTGTAACCGGGGAATTGTTAGCTTCCTGTTTTAAATATATGTATGAAAAGTGATAAATAAATATTTATAATAATAAAAAAAAAAAAAAAAGGTCCGGAGACTGACTAGGCCACTCCATGACCTTAATGTGCTTCTTCTTGAGCCACTCCTTTGTTGCCTTTGCTGTATGTTTTGGGTCATTGTCGTGCTGGAACACCCATCCACGACCCATTTTCAGTTTCCTGGCAGAGGGAAGGAGGTTGTCGCTCAGGATTTCACGATACATGGCTCCATCCATTTTCCCGTTTATGCGAATAAGTTGTCCTGTGCCCTTAGCAGAAAAACACCCCCAAAGCAAAATGTTTCCACCCCCATGCTTGACGGTGGGGACGGTGTTTTGGGGGTCATAGGCAGCATTTTTCTTTCTCCAAACACAGCGAGTTGAGTTAATGCCAAAGAGCTCTATTTTGGTCTCATCAGACCACAGCACCTTCTCCCAGTCACTCTCTGAATCATTCAGGTGTTCATTGGCAAACTTCAGACGGGCCTGCACATGTGCCTTCCTGAGCAGGGGGACCTTGCGAGCCCTGCAGGATTTTAATCCATTGTGGTGTAATGTGTTTCCAATGGTTTTCTTGGTGACTGTGGTCCCTGCTAATTTGAGGTCATTAACTAACTCCTCCCGTGTAGTTCTAGGATGCTTTTTCACCTTTCTTAGAACCACGAGGTGAGATCTTGCGTGGAGCCCCAGAGCGAGGTCGATTGATGGTCATTTTGTGCTCCTTCCATTTTCGAACAATCGCACCAACAGTTGTCACCTTCTCTCCCAGCTTCTTGCTAATGGTTTTGTAGCCCATTCCAGCCTTGTGCAGGTCTACAATTTTGTCTCTGACATCCTTGGACAGCTCTTTGGTCTTTCCCATGTTGGAGAGTTTGGAGTCTGCTTGATTGATTGATTCTGTGGACAGGTGTCTTTTATACAGGTGACTAGTTAAGACAGGTGTCCTTAATGAGGGTGACTAATTGAGTAGAAGTGTCTAACCACTCTGTGGGAGCCAGAACTCTTAATGGTTGGTAGGGGTTCAAATACTTATTTCACTCAATGAAATGCAAATCAGTTGCTATCTTTTATTTAAAATTATTTTTTCGATTTTCCTTTTGATGTGCTATCTGCCACTGTTACAATAAACCTACCATTGAAATGATACTGTTCTGAGACTTTTCATTTCTTTGTCATTGGACAAACTTACAAAATCAGTGAGGGGTCAAATAATTATTTCCG
Source organism: Bufo gargarizans (assembly GCF_014858855.1). Lineage (NCBI taxonomy): Eukaryota > Metazoa > Chordata > Amphibia > Anura > Bufonidae > Bufo > Bufo gargarizans. The sequence goes on along the minus strand of NC_058088.1, from coordinate 131,815,730 downwards.
CCACTGTATATGGCTCGCTGCCATAAACAGGAAGTATGAATTTTTCTATGCAATTATAGATGTCTCCATGTATGTGCTGTTGTGCTCTGGGGCAATCGTCTTTTTCCGATTGGCCACGGTGCACACCACGTACATAACCAGGAATCTTGTTTTTAACACCCAGTGCTATTTTGTTAAATGGAACACCCAGGAATATGTATTGCATATGTGATGTTAACTATGCCCATTGGGCCCGCCTCCTTCGCATGTGATTCTTAGCAGTACAATCATGTATTTATGCTATCATGTATTTTTGATTTATATGATTATCATATGAATTTTTTGGTACATCTATGTACACTATTATGTATTTTTTTGATCACTGTATGAACCTTGTTTTGATCACTGTATGAACTTCTCTTTCTGTACATTATGTCTTGTCAGCCTGATGAAGGGCGATTATTGCGCCTGAAACGTTGCAACTGACAAAAAAAACCACCTATTTCGGCTGAAATAACATGAAATAAAATCATTTAATTATCACTAAAAAAAAGGAGTGCTGTCTAAATATTTGTGACACTTACAAGTTCTGGAGGTGGAGCCTTAGAACGCTACCCGGACGTGCACCCACCCCTGCCATTCTATGAACAGAGTGCTGTGGCCAATTTTGTTGTAAAACACATAATAGGTCGGTCTTTTTTTCCGGGTAATGCCTAATGTTTGGGGCCTGTAGTCCAGTGGCCTACAGTAAAATTTTTATCCATTGACCGCATAATGTAACTCGAGCCACATAATCTGAATTTCTTTTATGTCAGGTGAATGCCTAATTTTTAAGGTCTGTACTCCCATGGCCTAAAATACATTTTTTCTAGGCTCCAACAGGGTATATTTCAGAGAATTTCCCTTTAAGACGCATATAAATGTCCCCTGATTAAGATACATATTTTTGCTTATAATCTGACAATTTTGTCATTGACTCCCCTCTAGTATGTCACTGTCCATGTTCTGGGACTTTTTGTGCATTTCTACTAAGTATTTGGTGGCTACAAATATGAGCTGAAATAGAACTTCATCATTTTTCAGATGCCAGTAGTTATGGTTATGGTCAGTGCTCCTACAGAAGAGTAATAGGAGAAGAAAAGATACACTCTGCACTGGTTATGAGAAAGGCCAGAGTTGCACCTACCAGTATTCAGACAATATCAAGACTTTAACTGACAGCGGTTGTTGTTTCAGCATCAGTAAGCAAGTTTCTGAGAGAAGAATTGGAATTGAAAATACAGTAGATGAAGAATATTTTTGGACAGACTCACAAGTTGTCCTAGGATACATAAGCAACAAAGTTTGAAGATTCCATATCTTTGTCGCCAACCGAGTTCAGAAAATTTGGTAAAAAACAAATATAGAACATTGGCATCACATTGCCACAAAGCATAACCCAGCAGATCATGCTTCAAGAGGCCTGAATGTAACAGAATTGAAACATTCTAATTGGTTCACTGGCCCAGAGTTCCTTTGGGAAAAGGAAATCAAGCCCAGTAAAGGTTACACAGAATTGTCTATGGGTGATCCAGAAGTAAAAGTTTTACAAACATTAAGTACTGTTGCCAAGTGTCAAGATGACATACTTGAAAGACTAGCCAGATGTTCAAAATGAAATACTGTCATAAATGTAGTAGCTCAAATTCAACGTTTGGCAAAGGGAATCAGAAAGAAGGAATTGTTGAATGTAGAAGAAAGAATGAAAGCTGAAGAAACAGTCATAATACTCATTCAACAGAGATTGTACAGTGAAGAGTTGAAGAGACTTAGTAAAGAACCTAAAAGGCTTCCAAACAACCACCCAGTGTACAAGCTTAATCTTGTTCTACAGGATGGTATACTGAAGGTGGGAGGGAGACTGGGAAATGCATCGTTAACTAGAAGAGTAAAGCATCCAGCAATTCTACCCCAAAACTCTACCTTCACAAGATTGATTATTGATCACAACCACAACATATCCTTGCATCAAGGAAGAAGCTTTACCCAAAGCTGTTTGAGAGAAGGTGGTTACTGGATAGTAAAAGGAAGCAAAGTTATAGCAAAGTATATAAATAAATGTGTAGTCTGCAGAAAGGGACGTAGACCTACCGAAGAACAAAGAATGGCAGATATACCGGCAGATCTTGTAAACCCATCACCACCATTTCTTCATAGCGGAATGGATTGTTTTGGCCCATTCATCACCAAACAGAACCACAAGGAGTACAAGAGATATTGACTAATATTTACATGTCTGAGCTCCAGAGCAATTCACTTGGAAATGTTAGTGGATATGTCAACTGACGCATTTATCCACGCCTTGAGATCTTTCAATTGTGATTGCAATAAAACTCTTGAAGATTCACCGTCTACCTCTGGTTGGTTCCTTGCGTCGAGGGATGTTCCTTTTCTTCCTGTCATTGAGATCTTTCAAAGCCATTAGAAGTACTGTCAGAGAGCTTAGATCTGATCAAGGATCTAATTTTGTAGGAGCAAAGAATGAATTGAAGAGAGCTCTAAAAGATCGATAAAGAAAAAGTATTTGTTAGAGAAACAGTGTGATTTTCATGTGAATGCTCCACATGCAAGCCATAAAGGATGAATTTAGGAAAGACAGATCAGAACTGTAAGAAATGTGTTAAGTTCAGTGTTGAAAAAGAACGCCGGAAGAATCGATTATGCTTTACTTAGGACCCTATTCTATGAAGTAATGTCTATTGTTAACAGCAATCTACTTTTAGTTGATAACATCAAAGATCCAACAAGTTTGGACCCTTTAACTCCCAACCATGTACTTCATCTTAAGTCTGATTATATACAGCCACCACCTGGCAAGTTCACTAAAGAGGATTTATATGCTAAAATAAGATGGTGAAAATAAATAAAATAAATGGAGAAAAGGGTAATTAGCTAATCTTATGCTAAGAAGTAAATGGCAAACACCCAGAAGATATGTCCAAGTTGGTGACATAGTGTTAGTGAAAAAAGATTTACTTAGAAGTCAAAGGAAATTGGCCAAAATTCTAGAAGTTCAAAAGGATGAAGACAAACTAGTAAGAAGAGTGTTGTTACTAATAGGAGACTCAAAACTTTACAAAAAAGGAAAATGTCTCACTACTCCAATCAAGTTTGAATGTCCTATACAGCTAGACCGGCCAATAACCTTAATACAGTTCCTATGTTTGTGTGTTAAAGACAAAAGCAGAGTTATTTACAGTGACTTCATGTTTGAATGTCATATAAATGTTATATATATTGTGTTCACAGAAGCAGAAATGATCATATGCCTTTAAGATTCATTATATGGATGTGAGGTAAGCTCAATGACACAACAGAAACATCATAAAGCATAGAGTTAAACTGTTGTTGCTGGGCAGGAGTCTAGACTAATCACAGCCAGCCTCACACACCAGGAGCCTTGACCAATCACAGCCAGCCTCACACACAGCCTGTGTGGGAAAAACCCCTAGCAGGAGCTGCTGGAAATTAATATTCAACAGAGACAGAAGCTGAACTCCACTAAGAACTGTGGTTTATGGAAGCAGAGAGATGAAAATAGGTATTTAAAACAGTTATATAATGTTCCTACTGTTAATATAGTAATTAGAACTGTATACTGAACCAGATATATGTGTGTTACATAGAAACATAGAAGCATATGTGTGTCGGCAGATAAGAACCATTTGGCCCATCTAGTCTGCCCAATACACTGAATACTATGAATAGCCCTTCGCCCTATCTTATATGAAGGATGGCTTTATGCCTATCCCATGCATGCTTAAACTCCTTCACTGTATTTGCAGCTACCACTTATGCAGGAAGGCTATTCCATGCATCCACTACTCTCTCAGTAAAGTAATACTTCCTGATATTACTTTTAAACCTTTGCCCCTCTAATTTAAAACTATGTCCTCTTGTAGCAGTTTTTCTTCTTTTAAATATTCTCTCATCTTTTACCTTGTTGATTCCCTTTATGTATTTAAAAGTTTCCATCATATCCCCTCTGTCTCATCTTTCTTCCAAGCTAAACATGTTAAGGTCCTTTAATCTTTCCTGGTAAGTTTTATCCTGCAATCCATGTACTAGTTTAGTAGCTCTTCTCTGAACTCTCTCCAAAGTATCAATATGCTTCTGGAGATATGGTCTCCAGTACTGCGCACAATACTCCAAATGAGGTCTCATTAGTGCTCTGTAGAGCGGCATGAGCACCTCCCTCTTTCTACTGGTAATGCCTCTCTCTATACACCCAAGCATTCTGCTAGCATTTCCTGCTGCTCTATGACATTGTCTGCCTACTAAGTCGTCTGAAATAATAACTGTTTACTTACAGTTCCACCAATTGCATACAAATTACAACCATACAATCATACAATCCAAACAAATTGCATACAAATGCAAACTGCTCATGCCAGATCATACGCAATTGTATAGCGCAAATTGCAAACTAAGTAGAGCAAGTGAACTATAGGTTAACCTCAGATATACCTCTGAGAGAGATCATAAAGTGCTTAAATAACTTAAAGTGAGAGTACAGATACTCAAGAGAGAACTATATCCAACATTTTATGTTGAATGACAAGAGTGAACAGTTGAACCACCATCTTATGCATACTGCCATTTTGTGATATCTTTTCAACACGTGTTATGTACATGGACTATCTGCTGTGGAGGTGGCAGTGTTATATATGAAGAAAAGTTGAAGTTAACCACCTTTTGGAAAGAAGATACCCCAAGGTATTTCGTGATGGGCATAGTGAGTTCATGGAAGTTTTTATTTTTTGTCACAAGTTAGTGGAATATGAGACTTTGTAAGGAAAAAAGGAAAAAAAAAATAAAAAAAATCATAATTTTCCGCTAACTTGTGACAAAAAATAAAAAATTCTAGGAACTCGCCATGCCCCTCATGGAATACCTTGGGGTGTCTTCTTTCCAAAATGGGGTCACTTGTGGGGTAGTTATACTGCCCTGGCATTTTAGGGGCCCTAATGCGTGCGAAGTAGTTTGAAATCAAAATGTGTAAAACATGCCCTGTGAAATCCGAAAGGTGCTCTTTGGAATGTGGGCCCCTTTGCCTAGCCCACCTAGGCTGCAAAAAAGTGTCACACATATGATATCGCCGTACTCAGAAGAAGTATGGCAATGTGTTTTGGGGTGTCTTTTTACATATACTTATGCTGGGTGAGAGAAATATCTCGGCAAAAGACAACTTTTCCCATTTATACAAAGTTGGCATTTGTCCAAGATATTTATCTCACCCAGCATGGGTATATGTAAAATGACACCCCAAAACACATTGCCCAACTTCTTCTGAGTACGGCGATACCACATGTGTGACACTTTTTTGCAGCCTAGATGCGCAAAGGGGCCCAAATTCCTTTTAGGAGGGCATTTTTAGACATTTGGATCCCAGACTTCTTCTCACGCTTTAGGGCCCCTAAAATTCCAGGGCAGTATAAATACCCCACATGTGACCCCATTTTGGAAAGAAGACACCCCAAGGTATTCAATGAGAGGCATGGCGAGTTCATAGAATTTTTTAGGCACAAGTTATCGGAAATCTTTTTTTTGTATTTTTGTCACAAAGTCTCCCTTTCCGCTAACTTGGGACAAAAATTAAATTCTTTCATGAACTCAGTATGCCCCTCAGCGAATACCTTGGGGTGTCATCTTTAAAAATGGGGTCATTTGTAGGGTGTTTGTACTGTCCTGGCATTTGAGGGTCTCCGCAATCATTACATGTATGGCCAGCATTAGGAGTTTCTGCTATTCTCATTATATTGAGCATACAGGTAATGAGATTTTTTTTTTCCGTTCAGCCTCTGGGCTGAAAGAAAAAAGGAACGGCAAATATTTCTTTATTCGCATCAATCAATATGGATGAAAAAATCTCTGCAAAAAAAAAGGAGGGGAAAGGCGTCTGGCAGGACATAGGAGCTCCGTCCAACATCCATACCCACTTAGCTCGTATGCCCTGGCAAACCCGATTTCTCCATTCACATCAATCGATGTGGATGAATAAATCATTGCCAGGATTTTTAATTTTTTTTATATACAAAGTGTTTGCCAAAGCATATGAACACCGCCGCCCCGTCAGCTCATATGCCTCGGCAAGCGTATCTTTTAGTGCAGAGGAGAAATCTCATCTTGTAGCGCCGCATACACCGACTTTTGTGTAATCTGACAGCAGCGCAATGCTTCTGTCAGAATGCACATCAGTGCTGCAGCTAGTCGATCGGTTGGTCCACCTGGAAGTTAAAAAAAAAAAAAAAACAGGCCGCAACGCAATAAATGTATTAACTTTTTATAATAACATTTGAACGGAACATATAAACTTTATTTAACTTTTTGAACAGAACGTTAACTTTTTTGCTTACCGCTGATTTTATTTTTATTTTTTTACCTTTATAGGACAAACCTCTCCTTCCCCATGGGACAATGTGCAAAGCACAAATTGCCCAGAGATGTGGCGAAGTACATTATGCACTTTGTCCCAGGTGAAAGGAGAGGTTTGCAGCAGCTCTGTTTGGATGGGCCCTAATAGCTCTGTTTGCCTGTCCTGTGAGATGCAATCCCTATGCTAAGAGTACCTGTGTGTGGTACTTCCGGAAACACTCCCCTAAGCATAGGGCAGGGTGGTCAGGGCAGTCAGGACAGAAATAGCGGTGTCACGCCTTATTCCACTCCTGCTACAGAGACGACATCTTTTTTCGGGGTGACGGTTGGGTTGAGGTACCAGCAAAGACATTGGGGAAATGTTGCTCGTGTAGACGGCTCACTACACTGGTGGTTGGGGCCACGGAACCTCCTGGATACAGGAGGTTCTCGATGATCTCTTCCTGAAATTTGAGGAAGGATCCTGTTCTCCCAGCCTTACTGTAGAGAACAAAACTATTATATACAGCCAATTGAATCAAATATACAGACACCTTCTTATACCAGCATCTGGTGCGTCGGGAAACTAAATAAGGAGCCAACATCTGGTCATTGAAGTCCACCCCTCCCATGAGCGAATTATAGTCGTGGACACAGAGGAGATTTTCAATGACACTAGTTGCTCGTTCAATTTGTATTGTCGTGTCTGCGTGAATGGAGGAGAACATGTAAACGTCACGCTCATCTCTCCATTTTACCGATAGTTCTTCATTACACAAGGCAGCCCTTTCCCCCCTTGCAAGACGGGTGGTAACGAGCCGTTGGGGGAAGCCCCGAAGACTAGGTTGCGCGGTGCCACAGCAGCCAATCTGTTCTAGGAACAAATGCCTGAAGAGGGGCACACTTGTGCAGAAATTGTCCACATAAAGATGGTACCCCTTGCCAAATAAGGGTGACACCAAGTCCCAGACTGTCTTCCCACTGCTCCCCAGGAAGTCATGGTAACGACCGGCTCCAGGGTCTGATCTTTAACCTCATAGATCCGAAATTTGTGGGCATAGCCTGTGGCCCTTTCACATAGCTTATACAATTTGACCCTACACCGGGCGCGCTTGCTTGGGATGTATTGTTTGAAGCCAAGGCACCGGGTAAAATGTATAAGGGACTCGTCTGCGCAGATGTTTTGCTCAGGGGTATACAAATCTGCAAATTTGTTGTTGAAGTGGTCTATGAGAGGCCGAATTTTGTGGAGCCGGTCAAAAGCTGGGTGGCCTCTGGGACAGGAGGTGGCGTTGTCGCTAAAGTGCAGGAAACGCAGGATGGCCTCAAATCGTGCCCTGGACATGGCAGCAGAGAACATGGGCATGTGATGAATTGGGTTTGTGGACCAATATGACCACAATTCATGCTTTTTGGTTAGACCCATGTTGAGGACAAGGTCCAGATTTTTTTTTTCATTCGGAAACTTGGACGGGTTTCCACCGGAAATGCTGGGCATAATAGCTTCCCGGGTTGGCGGCTATAAATTGAGTGGCATACCGATTTGTTTCTGCCACGACTATGTCCAAGAGCTCCACAGTCAAGAACAGCTCAAAAAATCCCAGTGCTGAACTGATCTGAGCTGTCTCAACCCCAACTCCAGACTGGGCGGTGAAAGGGGGAACTAATGGTGCGGCTGAAGTTGGGGACTGCCAATCATGGTTTACCAGCACCTCAGGGACTCTAGGGGCTCTACGGGCCTGTCTGTGCGGTGGCTGCAACGGGGTAACTATTGCACGTGCCACTGTACCAGCTTCAACTGCCCTTCTGGTGCTCGCCACTTCACCATGTTATACGGCAGTCCAGGGTGGGCTGCGCTGCTGGTGTATGCCTCACCACGTAATCTGACAGCGCCAGCCCCACTCTGCTACCCTTGAAGCGGATCCTGCACAACCTGTGCTGTAGCAACACAGGGCCGGGTACGCCTGTTGGTATCAGGGACCTCAACCTCCTCGTCCGAACTTTGGGTCAGACTGCCACTGCTTTCTACAGGTTCATATTCTGACCCGCTGGATTCGTCAGATGAGGGTTCCCATTCCTCATCTGACTGGGTCAGAAGCCTGTAGGCCTCTTCAGAAGAATACCCCTTGTTTGACATTTGGACTACTAAATTTAGGGGGTATTCCCTGAGACTACCCAAGAAAAAAAGCAAGCCTTTCTTACAAATGGGAGGCTAGCGAAGTACCAGAGGCCGCTGCGATTGATAAAAAATATCAAAACTGATTTTTTGATCGCTGCAGCGCTTGTAAAGTGATTGTGCAGTGATCAAAAAAATAATAATTTAGTCACTGCGGCGGGGAGGGCGTGGATGAACGCACGTCTGGGCGACCGATCAGGCCTGATCGGGCAAACACTGTGTTTTGGGTGGAGGGCAAACTAAGGTGACACTAATACTGTTATACATCTGACTGTGATCAATTTTGATCACTTACAGATACTATAAAAGTACAAATGCTGATTAGCGATACGCTAATCAGCGAATCAGTGACTGCAGTGCGGTGGGCTGGGTGCTAAACGATCGCTAACTACCTAACCAAGGGGCCTAAACTATCCTGAAACCTAACAGTGAATACCAGTGAAAAATAAAAGTGACAGTTTACACTGATCACTTTTTTCCCTTTCACTAGGTGATTGACAGGGGCGATCAAGCAGTGATCAAGGGGTTAATTGGGGTGATGGAGGGTGATCTCGAGCTAAGTCTAGTGTTTTGTATGTACTCACTGTGATGTCTGCTCCTCTGCTGGAACCAACCGACTAAAAGGACCAGCAGAGGAGCCATTTAACACCTTATATTTATAAATATAAGGTGTTATATGGCTTGTGATTAGTTCTTTTTTGAAAATCACCAGCCTGCCAGCCACGATCATTGGCTGGCAGGCTGATGATGTAATACCCCTCTAACTTTTGTCGGCCCGCGATGCGCATGCGCAGGTCGGCTTTGAGCGTCATCTCGCGTCTCGCAAGATGACGCGCCAATGCATGACTCTGCCTGAGACAGCCACCTCCGGACCGCGATCCTGCATTAGGCCGTCCAGAGGCGGTTAATAAAGAAGTTATTTCAAGCATTTGGTGTGCTCTTTAAACCTACTGTTTCCATAGAACGGCGCTAGAGTAATTACAGAGTAATAGACAGTCTGGTTAGACTAAAAAGTCAGAGATATCAGAATTCATCTAATGCCACACCGCAAAAGGCACTTCATAGTGCTGCACCTGCCACACTCTGTAACTGTGCCACTATCTTGACTCCTCATTAGTGTTGGTTGAGCACCATGGAACCAATCACCCCTGCTCTGAAGAGGAGAGGGTGTCTAGTTGATAGTAAAAGGTCAGTAATTGATGGAAACACCACTGAAACGGTTTGGGAACAGCATAGGTAGGATGTCTGGATGCATCTCCCAGATCACTGCTGGGGACAATGTTGTCTGAGTAGTACGCCACTTTTACAGACTGACAATAATACGCACCAAACCGAAGATAAAATCGATTTTTGAGGAAGGAATTGTTAGGAAATATTCTTTCCTGTATATTTATTTGTATATAAAGTGCAACTGCTGCCAAAAATTACAAGGAAGAGGCATTCACATAAAGGAGGGTCTCATTCACGTTGTGGTACAATTGTTTAGGTAGTGGGACTCCTACACTCATGAAGCCTATACACTAAGGGAAAGGACTGGCAAAAATTACAAGGAACTGGCACTCTAATACACCCTTTATTAAACATAAAGGAGGGCATCATACACACCCTTGAAAAATTATGATTGATGGCCTGTTGGTGACCCTCAAAAACATTAGGAGCAAGGGCCTGCTGCCAAGCTTACCATCCCAAAAATTTTGTGGTCGAAGGTCTACTGCCAAGCTGACAATCTAAAAACTTTTGTGGGCAAGGGCCTGCTACAGAGCTGACCATCTAAAAATTTAGGGGTGATGGGAGATGGGAAGTGGCGTGAAGAGGGGGTTGGAGCCACTAACGTAGGTGGCGGTAGAAATCCTGATGGAAGTATGGCCCGCAATGCTTGGCGTCGTTAGCACTTAAGCCATCCCAGGGTATGACTCGCTCCCAGCCTCCACAACATTCACCCAGTGTGCCATCAGGGAAATGTAGCGTCCCTGGCCAAAAGCACTTGTCCATGTGTCAGTATTTAAGTAAATCTTCCCAATTACTGTGTTGGTCAGGGCACGGGACACATGCTGGTGTAAGGTAGGGACGGCACACCGTGAAAAATATTGGCGGCTGGAGACAGAGTACTGCGGAACAACTGTCACCATCAGGAAAGCCTCAGTGTCCACCAGCCTAAATGGCAACATTTCCAGGGCCAGCAATTTGGAAAGGTGAGTACTTAGTGCTATGGTCTGTAAGTGGGTGGCTGGGTATTTGTGCTTGTGTTCAATGGCCTGGGGTATGGATATCTGTGTGCTGCGCTGGGACACAGAAGTGGATGTGCTAGCTGATTGTGCCTGCGAAGGTCCAGGTGCATGGTGGGAGGCAATGATTATAGTGGATGGCACTCCTTATACAACTGTTGGTGCTCAGTGGAAATGATCAATTTGACTTAAGAAGTAACCACGGCACTCATTTGGATGATCAAGAGATAATTTACAGTGGGATGCGAAAGTTTAGGCAACCTTGTTAATCGTCATGATTTTCCTGTATAAATCGTTGGTTGTTACGATAAAAAATGTCAGTTAAATATATCATATAGGAGACACACACAGTGATATTTAAGAAGTGAAATGAAGTTTATTGGATTTACAGAAAGTGTGCTATAACTGTTTAAACAAAATTAGGCAGATGCAAAAATTTGGGCACCACAAAAAAGAAATGAAATCAATATTTAGTAGATCCTCTTTTTGCAGAAATTACAGCCTCTAAACTCTTCCTGTAGGTTCCAATGAGAGTCTGGATTCTGGTTGAAGGTATTTTGGACCATTCCTCTTTGCAAAACATCTTTAGTTTATTCAGGTTTAATGGCTTCCAAGCATGGACAGTTCTCTTTAAGTCACGCTACATATGTTCAATTATATTCGGGTCTGGGGACTGAGATGGCCATTCCAGAACGTTGTACTTGATCCATGCGTCCCTCAACTTTGACAAGATTCCCAGTCCCTGCACTGGCCACACAGCCCCACAGCATGATATAACCACCACCATATTTTACTGTAGGTAGCAGGTTCCTCAATGCATAACTCCCCATGTTATGGCCAAATAACTCAATTTTTGTTTCATCAGTCCACAGCACCTTATTCCAAAATGAAGTGTGCTTTTGCACACCTCAAGTGGAATTTTTTGTGCTGTGTGCAGAGAAAAGGCTTCCTCTGCATCCATCTCGCATACAGCATCTCCTTGTGTAAAGTGTGCCAAATGGTTGAACGATGCACAGTGACTCCATCTGCAGCAACATGATGTTGTAGGTCTTTGGTGCTGGTCTGTGCATTGACTCTTACCGTTCTCACCATTTATCGCTTCTGTCTATCCGAGATTTTTCTTGGTCTGCCACTTCGAGCCTTAACTTGAACTGAGCCTGTGGTCTTCCATTTGCTCAATATGTTCCTAACTGTGTAAACAGACAGCTGAAATCTCTGAGACAGCTTTCTGTATCCTTCCCCTAAACCATGATGGTGAACAATCTTTGTCTTCAGGTCATTTTAGAGCTGTTTTGAGACCCCCATGTTGCTACTCTTCAGAGAAAATTAAAAGAGGAGGGAAACTTACAATTGACCCCCTTAAATGCTCTTTCTCATAATTGGACTTTCTCATAATAATGTAGGTCAGGGGTCACTGAGCTTACCAAGACCATTTGAGTTCCAATAATTAGTTCTAAAGGTTTAGGAATCAATAAAATGACAACAGTGCCCAAATTTGTGCACCTGCCTAATTTTGTTTAAACAATTATAGCACACTTTCTGTAAATCCAATAAACTTCATTTCACTTCTCAAATATTTGTATCTGTATATATGTGTGTGTGTCTCCAAAATGATATATTTAACTGACATTTTTATCATAACAACCAATGATTTATACAGGAAAATAATGACGCTTAACAAGGTTGCCCAAACTTTTGCATCCCACTGTATTTAATTGTTCATCCCAAAATGATCTTTTTAGATAATGGCCAACGTTTCGGTCCACCAGGACCTTGTTCACGGACTTGTTGTACATGTAAAGAATTTGAAATACAGACTTAGCTTTCGGGACAGGCAGACAATATTATATGACAAAGTATGGATGTGTAAAATAAATACACAGATGTCAGACTTGTCAAAACATAGAAAGTTGGAATTGAATATTATCACATAGACATATTCATCTTAGTAGGATGATTCCAGACATTTTTCTTCAGTCCGAGTTGAACTAATCTAGGACCTATGTGAAAGGGTAGTAATCGATAAGCGAAGAATATATATATAAAAATATATACACAACAATATATAGAGATATATATAAGATGTCATATAGCAGTTCACATCTAGCTGCAAGCGTGTCATTAACACATAATCGCTATCAGGAGACAATTATATACAGCATCATATAAATCACATGTGGACTTGGTCATATTGGTACGCCCCAAATATCATATTATTGGCTATATAGAGGTCATCTATGCATGCAAAAAGCAATGGTCGAATAGAAACTAAGCCCCATAGATCATGAGAAAATATATATGGATGTTCCCACATATAAGTATATATAATATAGCCGCAAGATTGCTGTAGGGAAAAAAACAACAATTAGTTCGCACAAGTAGGTACAGACCTTGTCGTTTGGATCAATAGGTATCGGGGGGACTGCTAGCAGGCGTGGAGACTGGGGATTTAAATTATCGAGCTGAAATGAAAGGTGCGCATGCGCCGGTGTCTCTCGGCTCGTGCCGACGTATCACGATGACAAGTACGTCATATGCGCATGCGCCCTGGTTCCCCGCTCCGGACTTAGTGTCCGGAGATTGGGGTTTAGGGCGCAGGCGCTGGAGTTGGAGAGCTGCGCATGCGTTTTGTCAATACTTGCCGCACACTGTATGAGGCATTAATATCACTCACATAACCGGATGTTAATAGCCAATAGAGATATGTGAATCGGCTTATAAGGGTAAAGGGCAACATTACTAATGACTCTAAATTATGTGACGGTATACCACCTGATATGTTGAGACTATTATTATAGTCTCACAAGTGCACACATCAAGCAACTTCTTACACATATTACCCAGTGAATTCCGGACACGGGATTGGGAACGCAAATCTAAGAAGCTCATTGCTACAGAGTTGCACTGCACCACCCTCGCGGAGTACTTTAAACAAAAGAAGATTCCGAGGGGCCTTTGGATCCATCTTCGTCTGACTCTTTTTCCTAACAATAGTGAATACTGCAACAAGTTTGAATCAATTATCAATAAATGCTCTTTGGATATTATTATCTTAACTACAGAAATCTATCACAGAATCTAAAGAAAAATTAACAGCAATAGAAACACAACTGGTTTCCACGATTCCGGCAGAGGAGTGGATCGACCTCAAACAAAAGACTGAACGAATCCTGAACGACCATCGGAAATATCTTGAAACCACCAAACGCAAGTTTATGCGTGACTCTGAGGACTATCAACTAAAACGTGTCTACAGATGGCAGTGGCAAAATATCTCTATGGGCAATGACTATTCCACTTTTACAGGCAATGTCTCATCCTCTTTACAGGCTATCGAAACTAGCGTTTTTTTCAAAGGCGCAGATATTGCCCAGGAAGGAGAAGACCACCCGCATACGCCGAGGAAGAGGACGGCACCGACCGAAACCAACCGGGGATACAAACACGTTCACAGGTACGAACATAGTAGTGAACATCTCATCAGGCACATTATCCCCGGCAGAACTTAATGTACTATCTAAGGGACTTTCCTTTTGCCCATCTGGCCCCCTCCATTCCTTTTCCTTGGAACAGGACCTACAAAGGTTCTATAGATCCATCAGACTTAAAGCATATTTTGCATCACAAACACAACCACATATGTCTCACATATCAACTCCGGTTCCCGAATTATCAATCAGTTTTCTTAATCTCAAGAACAAGAGTACATTTATGCCCCCTAAACACTATCATGTGGCAGAGGCCTTTATCAATCTTATCAAACAAGATCTAGATACTAGTCTAAAAAAAAAACAAAGACAAATCCTTATATATATATCTGATAATCTTAAAAGCGAAGAAAGGATTGCCCTTAATACATTGAAAGATGATAAAAATATCACGATAAAACCAGCTTATAAGGGTGGGGCTATTGTAGTTATGGACACCACAGCTTATAACACGGAGATAAAACAACAACTATCTGACACTGATACCTATTCTAAAGTGTCCATCAACCCCATCTTCTGTATTAAAAAAGACATTTTCTCTTTCCTCGACTATCACCTTCAGCTAGGCACCATTGATAAATCCACTTATACTTTCTTAATTAATGACCATCCAGTTACTCCTGTTCTGTACATACTGCCCAAAATCCATAAGAACCTTACCAATCCCCCACGCAGGCCTATAGTCGCATCCACAGACTCTATTCTCTCTCCACTCTCAATCTTTTTAGAAAGAGTACTTACTCCACTAATCAAAAATACCCAGTCTTTTCTGCTAGATACGACACATTTCTTATCCATCATTTCTCCACTACAGAATATTTCCCCTGAGAGTCTATTAGTGACACTTGATGTAAATAGTTTGTATACTTCTATTGCCCATGAGAAGGGGCTTGAAACAGTCTCTTCCCTTCTTTCTACCTCTAATTATTCATCAAATGCACAGGTCTTTTGCTTAACCCCTTTGAGATTTGTTTTACATAACAACTATTTCATGTTTGGTGATGACTACTATATCCAAAAACGCGGTACAGCGATGGGCGAATGTGGCGCCTCCATACGCAAATGCCTTTATGGCAAAATTCAAGGAGGATAAAATGTATCCCCATTCTCTTTTCCAACAATTTGCACTAATTTGGTATTATTATATAGACGATATATTTTGCGTATGGACTGGCGACACTGACTCACTGTCCCAATTCATTGACCACATCAATAAACAAGACCCAGACCTTTCCTTCACCTCTCATATAGACCGAGACAACATAAGTTTTTTGGACACATCAGTATATAAGACACAAGTCGGAACATTAACTACTGACCTCTTTAGAAAAACAACCGATCGTAACACATTGCTACACTATTCTAGCAGTCATCCTCGCAATGCAAAACATTCCCTACCTCGATCCCAGTTTAAACGTGTGACTAGGATTGTCGCTGATTCATCTCTCTGCGATCAACACCTTTATGAAATGGCAAATAAATTCAAAGATAGGGGCTACCCCATTAAGTTACTGGAAGATGAGCTTATTTTGGCTAAACAGGCCCCTCCACAATCCACTAGGCTCACGCCTGTCCCACGCATTCCATTTATTACTACCTACCACCCCTTCACACCAAAGATTCAAACCATAATCAAAAAACATTGGTCTATATTAACACGTTCCTATCCAAATGTTCCAGAATTTCAAAATCCCATTTGCATGTGCTACAAACGTTCAATCAATCTGAAAGATCAACTGGTACATGCTGACATAGGTTCATTTAAACCACCTTGGCTCCTCGCAAAACCGGCACCTATCCGTGCCTTCACTGTGCCCAGTGTACTAACGTAATTAGGGGCAATAGGATTATACACCCCCATTCGGGTAAAATGTATCATCCCAGAGATTTTTTCACATGTAAATCCTCCGTTGTGGTGTACCTTATTAAATGCCCCTCCGGTTTGGCCTATGTTGGCGAAACAAACCAATGTATACGTGATCGTATTTCAAGACACAAATCTGACATTCGTTGTCAGAAAACGGAACTCCCAATCCCATATCACTTCATATCCATAAAACATCAAATCAATCAGCTCCAGTTCCAGGTTCTAGAACATGTACCATCAGCACGACGAGGAGGAAACCGATTTGCATGCCTCAAGGAACGCAAGGACTTCTGGATCTTTGAACTTAGAACTTTGTCACCCAATGGAATGAATAGGGACTTTGATTTTCGTAGTTGATTTTCTCATCTGATTTTCGTATATAACTTAACATTCATTCTGGTTTCTGTATTTTCTATTCTATATTTATGTTTGTTAAATGAACACTAGTATTCCTATTGGTAGAGATAGATATACCTATATATACTCTTGATTACTAATTTTCTTCTCTTTTTATCTTCCACAGAAAAAATGACCCCTTATAGTCTCAACATATCAGGTAGTATACCGTCACATAATTTAGAGTCATTAGTAATGTTGCCCTTTACCCTTATTAGCTGATTCACATATCTCTATTGGCTATTAACATCCAGTTATCTAAGTGATATTAATGCCTCATACAGTGTGCGGCAAGTATTGACAAAACGCATGGGCAGCTCTCCAACTCCAGCGCCTGCGCCCTAAACCCCGATCTCCGGACACTCTGAGTCTGGAGCGGGGAACCAGGGCGCATGCGCGTATGACGTACCTGTCATCGCGATACCTCGGCACGAGCCGAGAGACGCCGGCTCATGCGCACCTTTCATGTCAGCTCGATAATTTAAATCCCCAGTCTCCGCACCTGCTAGCAGTCCTCCCGATACCTCTTGATCCAAATGACAAGGTCTGTACCTACTTGTGCTAACTAATTGTTGTTTTTTCCCTACAGCAATCTTGCAGCTATGTTATATATACTTATATGTGGGAGCATCCATATACAGTGGGATGCAAAAGTTTGGGCAACCTTGTTAATCGTCATGATTTTCCTGTATAAATCGTTGGTTGTTACAATAAAAAATGTCAGTTAAATATATCATATAGGAGACACACACAGTGATATTTGAGAAGTGAAATGAAGTTTATTGGATTTACTGAAAGTGTGCTATAATTGCTTAAACAAAATTAGGCAGGTGCATAAATTTGGGCACTGTTGTCATTTTATTGATTCCAAAACCTTTAGAACTAATTATTGGAACTCAAATTGTCTTGGTAAGCTCAGTGACCCCTGACCTACATACACAGGTGAATCCAATTATAAGAAAAAGCATTTAAGGGGGTCAATTGTAAGTTTCCCTCCTCTTTTAATTTTCTCTGAAGAGTAGCAACATGGGGGTCTCAAAACAACTCTCAAATGACCTGAAGACAAAGATTGTTCACCATCATGGTTTAGGGGAAGGATACAGAAAGCTGTCTCAGAGATTTCAGCTGTCTGTTTACACAGTTAGAAACATATTGAGGAAATGGAAGACCACAGGCTCAGTTCAAGTTAAGGCTCGAAGTGGCAGACCAAGAAAAATCTCGGATAGACAAAAGCGATAAATGGTGAGAACAGTCAGAGTCAATGCACAGACCAGCACCAAAGACCTACAACATCATGTTGCTGCAGATGGAGTCACTGTGAATCGTTCAACCATTCGGTGCACTTTACACAAGGAGATGCTGTATGCGAGATGGATGCAGAGGAAGCCTTTTCTCCGCACACAGCACAAAAAGTGCCGCTTGAGGTAGGCAAAAGCACATTTGGACAAGCCAGCTTCATTTTGGAATAAGGTGCTGTGGACTGATGAAACTAAATGAGTTATTTTGCCATAACAAGGAGGAAAAAGAACACAGCATTAGAAGAACACAGCATTCCAAGAAAAACACCTGCTACCTACAGTAAAATATGGTGGTGGTTACATCATGCTGTGGGGCTGTGTAGCCAGTGCAGGGACTGGGAATCTTGTCAAAGTTAAGGGGCACATGGATTCCACTCAGTATCAGCAGATTCTGGAGACCAATGTCCAGGAATCAGTGACAAAGCTGAAGCTGCATCGGGGCTGGATCTTTCAGCAAGACAACGACCCTAAACACTGCTCAAAATCCACTAAGGCATTTATGCAGAGGAACAAGTACAACGTTCTGGAATGGCCATCTCAGTCCCCAGACCCGAATATAATTGAAAATATGTGGTGTGACTTAAAGAGAGCTGTCCATGCTCGGAAGCCATTAAACCCGAATAAACTAAAGATGTTTTACAAAGAGGAATGGTCCAAAATACCTTCAACCAGAATCCAGACTCTCATTGGAACCTACAGGAAGAGTTTAGAGGCTGTAATTTCTGCAAAAGGAGGATCTACTAAATATTGATTTCATTTCTTTTTTGTGGTGCCCAAATTTATGCACCTGCCTAATTTTGTTCAAACAATTATAGCACACTTTCTGTAAATCCAATAAACTTCATTTCACTTCTCAAATATCACTGTGTGTGTCTCCTATATGATATATTTAACTGACATTTTTTATCGTAACAACCAACGATTTATACAGGAAAATCATGACGATTAACAAGGTTGCCTAAACTTTCGCATCCCACTATACAGTGGGATGCGAAAGTTTGGGCAACCTTATTAATCGTCATGATTTTCCTGTATAAATCGTTGGTTGTTACGATAAAAATTGTTAAATATATCATATAGGAGACACACACAGTGATATTTGAGAAGTGAAATGAAGTTTATTGGATTTACAGAAAGTGTGCTATAATTGTTTAACCCCTTAGGGACACAGCCTTTTTACACCTTAGGACCAGGCCATTTTTTGCAAATCTGACCAGTGTCACTTTAAGTGCTGATAACTTTAAAACGCTTTGACTTATCCAGGCCGTTCTGAGATTGTTTTTTCGTCACATATTGTACTTCATGACACTGGTAAAATAAAGTCAAAAAAAATATTTTTTTTGCACAAAATAATACCTAATTTACCAAAAAATCTCAAATATTTGCAAATTTCAAAGTTTCAGTTTCTCTACTTCTGTAATACATAGTAATACCCCCAAAAATTGTGATGATTTTACATTCCCCATATGTCTACTTCATGTTTGTAGCATTTTGGGAATGATATTTTATTTTTTGGGGATGTTACAAGGCTTAGAAGTTTAGAAGCAAATTTTGAAAATTTTCAGAAATCGTCAAAATCCCACTTTTTATGGACCAGTTCAGGTTTGAAGTCATATTGTGAGGCTTAGATAATAGAAAACTCCCAAAAATGACCCCATCTAAGAAACTACACCCCTTAAGGTATTCAAAACTGATTTTACATACGTCGTTAACCCTTTAGGTGTTGCACAAGAGTTATTGGCAAATGGGGATGAAATTTGAGAATTTCATTTTTTTGTCTATTTTTCCATTTTCACCCATTTTTTCCACTAACAAAGCAAGGGTTAACAGCCAAACAAGACTGTATCTTTATTGCCCTGACTCTGCCGTTTACAGAAACACCCAATATGTGGCCGTAAACTACTGTACGGCCACACAGCGGGGCGTACAGTGAAAGGTGCGCCGTTTGGTTTTTGAAAGGCTGATTTTTATGGACTGGTTTATTTACACCATGTCCCATTTGAAGCCCCCTGATGCACCCCTAGAGTAGAAACTCCATAAAAGTGACCCCATATAAGAAACTACACCCCTCAAGGTATTAAAAACTGATTTTACATACGTCGTTAACCCTTTAGGTGTTGCACAAGAGTTATTGGCAAATGGGGATGAAATTTGAAAATTTCATTTTTTTGCCTTATTTTCCATTTTAACCCATTTTTTCCACTAACAAAGCAAGGGTTAACAGCCAAACAAGACTGTATCTTTATTGCCCTGACTCTGCCGTTTACATAAACACCCCATATGTGGCCGTAAACTACTGTACGGCCACACAGCGGGGCGTAGAGGGAAAGGTGCGCCGTTTGGTTTTTGGAAGTCAGATTTTGCTGGACTGGTTTTTTGACACCATGTCCCATTTGAAGCCCCCTGATGCACCCCTAGAGTAGAAACTCCATAAAAGTGACCCCATCTAAGAAACTACACCCCTCAAGGTATTCAAAACTGATTTTACATACATTTTTAACCCTTTAGGTGTTGCACAAGATTTAATGGAAAATAGAGATACAATTTCCAAATTTCACTTTTTTGGCAGATTTTCCATTTTAATATTTTTTTTCCAGTTACAAAGAAAGGGTTAACAGCCAAACAAAACTCATTATTCATGGCCCTAATTCTGTAGTTTACAGAAACACCCCATATGTGGCTGTAAACTGCTGTACGGGCACACGGCAGGGCACAGAAGGAAAGGAATGCCATACGGTTTTTGGAAGGCAGATTTTGCTGGACTGGTTTTTTGACACCATGTCCCATTTGAAGCCCCCCTGATGCACCCCTAGAGTAGAAACTCAAAAACAGTGACCCCATTTTAGAAACTACGGGATAGGGTGGCAGTTTTGTTGGTACTAGTTTAGGGTACATATGATTTTTGGTTGCTCTTTATTACACTTTTTGTGCGGCAAGGTAACAAGAAATACCTTTTTGGCACAGTTTTTTTTTTTTGTTATTTACAACATTCATCTGACAGGGTAGATCATGTGGTAATTTCATAGAGCAGGTTGTCACGGACGTGGCGATACATAATATGTATACAATTTTTTTTATTTATGTAAGTTTTACACAATGATTTCATTTTTAAAACAAAAAAAGTTTTAGTGTCTACATAGTCTAAGAGCCATAGTTGTTTCAGTTTTTGGGCGATTATCTTTAGTAGGGTCTCATTTTTTGCGGGATGAGATGACGGTTTGATTGGCACTATTTTGGGGGTGCATATGATTTTTTTGATCGCTTGCTATTGCACTTTTTGTGATGTAAGATGACAAAAAATTGCTTTTTTTACACCGTTTTTATTTTTATTTTTTTACGGTGGTCACCTGAGGGGTTAGGTCATGTGATATTTTTATAGAGCCGGTCCATACGGACGCGACAATACCCAATATGCATACTTTTTTTTATTTATGTAAGTTTTACACAATGATTTCATTTTTGAAACAAAAAAAAAATGATGTTTTAGTGTTTTCATAGTCTAAGAGCCATAGTTTTTTCAGTTTTTGGGCGATTATCTTAAGTAGGGTCTCATTTTTTGCAGGATGAGATGACGGTTTGATTGTTACAATTTTGGCGTACATGCGACTTTTTTTGATCACTTTTATTACCTTTTTTTGGGAACTAAGGTGGGCAAAATTTCTATTTTATCATAGTTTTTAATTTTTTATTTTTATGGCGTTCACCGTTCGGGTAAAGTAACATCACCGTTTTATAGATCAGGTCGTTACGGACACGGCGATACCAAACATGTGTTTTCACTTTTTTTCACTTTTTTTTTTACCCAGACCCACTTGGTTCTTGAAGATCCAGTGGGTCTGATGTCTATATAATACAGTACTGTACTCTATATAAGGTACTGCACTGTATTTTACTTACACTGAACAGATCTATGCTTTCAGCACAGATCTGTTCAGCACCATGGACAGCAGGACGCCTGAGCAGGCGTCCTGTTGCCATGGGAACCTTCCCCGTCTGCCACAACTTCGCAGACGGGGAAGGGTAAGCACAGGGCTGAGGGGGGCTCTCTGGGGGCTCTCTCCCTCTCCATTGGGGGGCTGCAAAGGGACAGCAGCCCCCCGATCGGAGAGGGAGGGAGCTCCCTGTGCTGTTAACCCTTTCCATACAGCGGTCCGTACGGACCGCTGTATGGAAAGGGTTAAACGGCTGACATCGCATCAACGATGTCAGCCGTTTATACCAGGGTGCCAGCAATGTGCTGGCACCCTGGTATACCCACTAGAAACCAACGATTACGCAATGGGAGGCGGGCGGGGGATCGCGATCCCGCCTGCCGCACCGCCCGCCTCCCGCAACCCTCCCCCTGCACCACCCGCCCACTAAATATCATTCAGGGGTGCAGGGGGAGGAAGAACATATATATTCTGGGCATTGTAAAGTTTCTGATCAGAAACGGCAAAAAGCGCATCAAACCGCAGGTCTGAATTGACCTGCGGTTTGTTGCGATCGCCTACATGGGGGGGTCACGGGACCCCCCCGCGCATTTAGCCTAGGTGCCTGCTCAATGATTTGTGCAGGCACCTTGTTCCGATCACTGCCAGCCGGGCGGCAGTGATTGAAACAACACATGACGTACCGGTACGTCATGTGTCCTTAAGTACCAGGGCATCATGACGTACCGGTACGTCATGTGTCCTGAAGAGGTTAAACAAAATTAGGCAGGTTCATCTGATTCACCGCTTTTTCATTGTTTCACCTCCCAAAAATATTGAATAAAAAGTGATCAAAAAGTCACACACACTTCAAAATGGTATCAATAAAAAGTACAGATTGCCTTGCAAATGTGGGTCAGAATATTGTGGCTTTATTGAGACACAAAACCTATAAAGCTCTGTATTGTATGCAAGATCAAATGGTGCCATTAGAGTACAACTTGTCCAATATGTCCAGATATGTAGGGACTGTAAAACGAAAATGCAAAAATGGAAAATCCTCCAGTCAGGAAAGGGTTAAACCAATAAAACAAAATTGTTTGTAATTGTGCTCATAGCTTTTAAAATTATTTAGTCCATTTATAGTGGCTTTGGTAAAATTTGTAAGTAACATCTTCAGTACATACTGAATCTGTTTTCAAATCATAAAAAAAAATTATAGGGCAATTTAAAGAGAAAATGAAATGTTCTATTGGCTAGTTCCAATATCGTTCTTTGAACTTCAATGATTTTGTTATTAGCTCTTGACCTTAGATGACATACAGTGTTTAATTGCTTTTACATAAGAATATGCTGGGCCCACAGCAAAAATAGTCAAAAGTTCCGTTTTGTGGCGTTGTTGTGGTCTGTGAATTTAACAGAGCACATTTATTGCATTATTTTTTATATTTTGCTTTGTGTCTCATTAATTTGTAATTTTGTCTTGAGCATCCAACTAAACTACTTCTCTTTATTTGACAAGAAATCATGTTCACCCTTTGAAGCTGAAATATATGCAGAGATTACTGTGTTGCATGTTTTTAATTGTGACAATATCCCCTATTATGTCACGCCTAAATATGTAATTCATTATTTATGGGTAAATAGTCAACAATCCTTTCACAGCTATTGTCTTGGTTACTTCACAGTCATACAAGTCATTCAAAGACTAGTCCATTGATGGCTAACCTTGGCACTCCAGCTGTGGTAAAACTACAACTCCCAAGATGCCCCCTTGCTTGGCTGCTCTCAGAACTCTGTAGAAATAAATGGAGCATGCTGGGAGTCGTAGTTTCACCACAGCTGGAGTCCCAAGGTTAGCCATCACTGGACTAGTCTCTATAATGCTTAATAAGTTCTCTCTCAATAAGTAAGGCCTAATTCAAACTGTCAATATTTGGTTAGTGTTTTGCATGAGTATTTGGTCAGTTTTCGTAAGCCAAAACCAAGACTGGAACCTACAGAAAAATTGTATAATAGAAATTTTTGGGACTCTTCTGTGTTTTGGAGCTATTTCTGGTTTTGGCGTACAAATATTGATGCAAACAGAGTGACCAAATACTGGCTTGTGTGAAATAGACCTAAGGCCAGGTTCACATCACCGTTTATTTTTCCATTCTTCTGATCGGTAATAAAAAGTGAAAAATAAAGAAAAAAAAATGGATCCTATATTTTAAGCATCTGTTATAGTCAGTTACTGTATGCACAGTTGGTATCCGTTTTAGCCATTTCCATCTGAGATCCATTATTTATTTATTTTTTATTCTTTATTTATGTGTTTTCAAAAAATATGATTAAGGTTACATCATGATAATCCACATATAACAGGATAGTTAAGTTAGCACCTGGCCAAGAAGAAACAAAAAGTAACACATTTACATCCTGTCATCAAGGCTAAATGTATGTAAGGTATAACAGCCGTCGTATTAAAGGATTAGCATGAGAAAGGAATACAACCACTCTTTGAGCGGTACAGAATATTTCAAGATCTAAATGTATGTAAGGTATGACAGCCATCATATTAAAGGATTAGCATGAGAGAGAAATACAACCACTCTATGAGCGGTAAAAAACATTAGAACTTAATCCAACAAAAGAGAAAAAAAAAAAAAAGGGGGGGGGGGAAGAATCATAATAACGACTGAACCGATAAAGGGTGATAACAAGACTAGTACACATGAGGAAAGGTAGGTCACATAAGGTAAAAGATAACAATAATAGCACAAAGCAGGTAACAGTGGTGAATATAATCTCTTCAAGCCAGTAAGGATGGATATTCAAAGGAGTCTTGGAAGACAACAAGGAGTCCAAGTAATAATAAACGTTATGATTGTTCTTCAAGGACGCAGTTAGTTCCTCCATTCTTCGGATCTCTTCCACTTTTTGTACCTAAAGCTCAGTGGATGGTGGGACCGGAGATTTCCATTTAGCTGGGATGCAGGACCTAGCAGCAATGACAAAATGGTGCAAGCAGGACAGATTGCACCAATCACCCATCAACATGTGTTAAACTAATTGGCATATTCCATCACCTCCGCCCGTACTACACTCCAGCTGTCAGAACCCTAAATATGTAATAGCCTACAATACATAAAAAACACAGAGCATAGTCAGACTGGGAACTAATCTATAACCAGATATAAGTGTAAATTTCCACACCAAAATTATAAGTGACAGAATGGCTGCGAATGAATGCAAAGATAGATGACCATCATTATCACACCATATATACACGGCATTGGCCACCCTGTGTGACATATCTGCTATCCTTATGTGGGTACCAGACCACCAACCCCCCATAATAGTCCATCTTATTCCAAGAGTCTTGAATCCCAGGCGAAGCATAAATGGTGATAGGCATCGGACGCACATCTCTCTGTCTGCAACATATATAAAATCACATGAGTATATCCAGAATACAACACAAAATAAATCAAGACCTGTTAAAATACAAAAATTAAAACCATTAAAATATCAGTTAAAAACCTCTTTCAGCAGAGGTTCGTTCATACTAAGTTTATTCTATGTTCTGACGTTATCTCCTTTACCTTCTAGCTCCTTCCCACCCCCCCTCAAAGGCATTTCATCTGCATTATTGTCACCACCAACCTCCCTACCAGACAACAGATATGGAATCGAACCAGGCATCCGTTGGCATCTCCTCCCCACCCCCTTACAAAACCGCTTCTTTGGCACCTTTACCTCCACCACCATCTCCACTGGGCATCGGAAACGGAGTTGTACCAGGCATCCGTCGATACGTAAGTTCCCCCCTTGCTCTCCTCAAATATCATCATGGCTGACATTCATATAGCATCATACAATGTTAAAGGGCTTAAAGACCCATGTAAGAGAGGTCAGATCCTATACTATTTACACAAGGAAAAATCCAAAGTTATAATGCTACAGGAGACACATTTTAAAAATAATAGGATCCCAAATCTTTCCAGGTCATATTACAACCAATGGTTTCATAGTTCCTCCCCACACTCGAACAGAC
Source organism: Bufo gargarizans (assembly GCF_014858855.1). Lineage (NCBI taxonomy): Eukaryota > Metazoa > Chordata > Amphibia > Anura > Bufonidae > Bufo > Bufo gargarizans. The sequence continues at coordinate 131,789,958 of NC_058088.1, read as the reverse complement.
TTGGTACTAGCATAGGCTTTCATAAACAACTAGATTTTAGCATGACCGACACACTAACGGACCCGAACGGCCGCTTTATCTTAGTAAAAGGTACCATTAACTCCCAATTATATACCTTTGCAAATTTTTATGCACCCAATGAGGCCCAGAAAAGCTGGTTTGAAGAGACGTGGCAAAAATTTGAAGACTTCAGGGAAGGCATAGTATTCCTAGCTGGGGATTTTAACATCGCCCTCAATCCTCTGCTTGACACCTCATCAGGAAAATCCTCTGTACCTTATAAAACCCTCAACTGTATACAGAAACTTATACATAGAAGTAACCTTATAGATGTTTGGAGAGCAAACAACCCTAAAGAAAAAGATTATACCTTTTTCTCGGCCCCTCATAACTCCTACCACAGGATTGACTATATCCTAGTGCCTTTATCACAAATACACCTGTGTACCCTAACGCATATTGGCAACATAGTTCACTCTGATCATGCCCCAATCTTCATTACCTGGAAACTATCTAATACCCGTCCTAAAACTTTTATTTGGAGGCTAAATGAGACCTTATTAGATGACACACGAGTCATTGAAAAGATAAAGGGTAAGTTGTCAGAGTACTTTAAGGTGAATGCGTCAGATGAAGTTTCCCTGCATATAGTCTGGGAAGCACATAAAGCCGTAATTAGGGGAGAGTTTATCTCCACAGCTTCACATATTAATAGGCTAAGACGCGCCAAAATCGCTGAGCTCTATGATAAATTATCTGAGTTAGAAACTGCTCACAAACGGTCCCGCTCTGATCATCACTTAATAGAACTGGCAGCAACTAGAGACAAATTAAAAGGACTCCTGAACAAGCAATCAGCTAAACTTTATTTGGCCCTAAAACAAAAGTTCTTCGCCCATGGTAATAAACCTACTAAATTTATGTTAGCCCTAATAAGACAACGTAAAAGGAAATCCAGGATAGCGATTATCCGAAATGAGAAAAAGGAACTAGTGGAAGATGATTTGGAAATTGCAAACGCCTTCCATGATTTCTATTCGGCGCTTTATAACATAGATAAATCAGATTCCGAAAACACCCGTCTAGAGAAGGCAGCCCGAACTGCTACCTTTTTGGACAGCCTTTCACTTCCTTCTTTGTCCCCTACGCAGGCCTCTGAGCTATGCACTCCAATTTCTCCCTCAGAGATTTCAGCCACCTTAAAACAAATGGCAAAAGGTAAGGCCCCGGGTCCGGACGGCCTCCCTTTGTTATATTATACCTCTTTTAAGGACACGCTAATGCCACACTTACTCAACTCATTTAATACTGCCCTCTCAGGTAAGGCGTTTTTACCGCAAGCGGTGAATGCCCATGTCACCCTAATCCCGAAGCCACAGAAGGATCCCAGCCTTTGCTCTAGCTATCGACCCATTTCTTTGTTGAATATGGATATAAAGATTTATGCAAGAATTCTAGCTAACAAGATTAAACCATTACTGCAAGATCTGGTGCATCCCGACCAAACTGGGTTTGTACCCAACCGAGAAAGTAAAGACAGTACTTACAAAGTACTCAACACCATAGCCTTGGCAAAGAGATCAGGGACTCCCTTAGTGGTTCTGGGAACAGACGCAGAGAAAGCTTTTGATCGGGTGGCATGGGCATTCATTAAAAACATCCTGACCAAGTTTGGTTTTCCCAAATGTTTTATCTCCGCAATTTTCTCAATGTACGGCGCACCCAGTGCAAACTTAAAGATAAATGACACTCTCTCACCCGTTTCAAATTAATAACGGGACCAGACAAGGATGCCCTCTCTCTCCAATTCTATTTATTCTCACAATAGAACCACTTTTACAGTTTATCAGACAATCAAAAGAAATAAGGGGGTTAGTATGTGGAGACTTAGAGATTAAACAAGCGGCCTATGCCGATGACCTTTTGCTACTAGTATCTAATCCCCTACGAGCATTTCCGGCTATCATTAAAGTTTTCACAGAATTTGGCTTCATTGCAAATTTTAAGATAAACCTCCCGAAGTCCGAGGCTATGAACATAAACCTCCCGCACAATCTCTTAAAAAAGCTTAAAACAAATTCCCCCTTTGAATGGTCACAATCCCATGTAAAGTTTCTGGGCATAAACATAACACCTGACCTAGCTAAATTATATGAAGCCAACTTTCCGCCTTTGCTCAAAACAATTCCTGACACTTTAAATTCATGGTCTCCCTCTTTCATTTCCTGGCTAGGTAGGCGCAATATTTTTAACTCCCTTATAGTACCTAAAGTCACCTACTTACTGCAAGTTCTACCGATAAAACTACCCAGTAGCTTTTTCAATTCTTTTAGAAGAATCTGTTCTTCCTACATTTGGGGTAACAAGAAACCTAGAATTTCTAACAAGATTTTATTGCTGCCTTTTGTTAAAGGAGGGATAGGTTTCCCTTCCATCACAAGATACCACAGAGCGGTTCATATAAATAGGATCATTGATCTACTGAGACAGCCTAAACACAAGCTCTGGATCCCACTAGAGGAGAAACTGATAGGTCTCCCGATCAGGCCTCTATTGATGTCTGATACTAGTAGAGTCATGTCCCGGAGCATGGATAACCCATTTATTTCAACCACTCTGTCAATCTGGAACGTCCCAGAGGTAAGAAGAAGTTGTATGCCCTTCCCTTCCCCCCTCATGACCATTAGGGATTGCCTCAGCCTAAATACGGATTGCTTTAAAATTTTGCCTACACAAATACGGGACTCAATACTCCCTATTGAGGAACTCTTAGACAGTGATGGCACCTTCCTAAATGTTACAAATGTAATAAAGAAGTTCCAGTTACCCAATCTAAATCAGATACAATATGCTTGTCTGAAAAACTCTATGAGCCCCACCATTAAGAAAATAAGATCAGACGCATCACTATCCTGGTTCGAAAAACTAGTCTCACAAACTCGCTATCCTATTAAATAATTTCCACTGTCTCTAAGAACCTGCTATTACTAGAATCCCCCCCCCCCCCTCGTTATATTTCTTAAAGGAATGGGAAAGGGACTTAAATGTAAAATTCTCAGCAGAGGATAACAAGATATTGTTGAACGCACCCAGACTGTCTTCTAGATGTGTCACAATACAAGAAAATGCATATAAAGTACTCACCAGGTGGTACTTAACCCCTGTAAGACTGAGTCTGATGTATAGCAGTTCTTCTGACAGATGCTGGAGATGTTTGGTAGAGAAAGGATCCTTCCTACACATTTGGTGGGCATGCCCATATATTCAGACGTATTGGGATAAAATCTTTAAGTTAATTAGAGTCATACTGGGACTAAGTATAGTTTCTCTCCCGACTTGCCCTAAGACTGCCCTTCTGTCCCTATTAACGCATCCCTTAGATAACCCAAAAAAAGCACTTTTGAGCATCCTACTGGCCGCAGCCAGACTTCTAATCGCTCACAACTGGAAGTCAACTAATACACCGTCAATATCACAGTGGAAAAGTAAAGTAGAAGCTTTAGCTAGACTAGAGGAGTTGTCACACTGGGAAACACGCTCGCATCATAAATACCTGAAAATCTGGTCTCCCTGGAGAGATCATACTGATTACATCACCACTCAACAGATTACTGAACTTGATACTCCCTCTCTGTAGTCCCCGCTCATGAGGTTCCACCACACAATTACCCTAAGCTCAGTGCATTACCTTTGGTGAGATGCTTGACACCAACTTCTTACACAGTGTCGACGAGATGCCTGGTCACTCCAGCTAGCCCACAGATTACTAGTTTTATACTACAACCTGTAGGTTCAGTCTTCCGCCTTCATATCGGTGGTAAATGAATGCCCTCCCGCCACATCCCCCCCCTCCCCCCCCCTTCCTACTTAACTGTTCAGTTTTATTTTTTTTCTCCCAATTTCATTTATAGTTTCCTTTTGATTATTTTCTTCCGTTCTGGTTTTACTTCACTTGATATTATTATTCTTATTGTCAGAAGCCTAGGTACTATCCGCTCGGCTCCTTGCTCCATCCGGACAAGGGTTTTCTTTGAAATAAAAAGGGATGTTGGTCTCGCGCGTCCCAGCTCAGGAAAGACTGTTTGACATAGCCTTGATTTATTGGACGAAGTGATGCTAGCAGAACAGGTTGTAATGGTTAACTTACCAATAATGACTGTTTTATGCATTTTAGTATGCTTTATCTGCCTTAGTCGGTCAGGCTGTGTTCTAATGTATCAAATTGTACCTTTGTCCAATAGCTGTAAACCTTCTGTGCGGACTTACTAGTATACCTTTGCAGAATCTGCCTGTCGGCAATATTGTTTGTTCACCCCCATTTGTGTGATAAAATCAATAAAAAGATTTTAAAAAGAAAGTAAAAAGAAAGAAAATATCAGTTAAAAACAATAAGTCCTGGGCAATGGACCCAGACCAGATGGAACACAGGAGGCCTACTAATCTGAACCGAGAGCACCAAGGAATACACTATAAAGGCATAGCTATAATGGGGAGCCCCAAGAGGGCAGGGGGGGGGGGGTTGGGGGTAGAAGGAAAAGGGGGTTGGAGAGGAGAGGAAGGGGAGGAAAACGAAGGGAGGGGGAAGGGAAGGAAGGGGAAGGAGGGGGAGGGGAGTGGAAGGAAGAATATGCCAATTAGTTTAACACATGATGATAGGTGATTGGTGCAATCTCTCAGCTGCAGCTGGATTTAAGCAGAGTATGCTGGCCGAATAGACACGCCCCTTCTGAAGAAGCTGAGCGAAACGCGCGTCGGGGGGGGGGGGGGGCTCGCCTAGGTCCCAAGGTTGGTTCCCCTCTACTTTATTCTATGTGTGTTTTCCATGCCGTTGTACTTTTCTATGTGTTGGATGCATGTTGCATTTCACTAAGTCCGCTGCTGTGGATATGTTATCCACACACTGCATCCATTTACACTCATGATGCGGCTGGCATGGTAACCATTGCATTATTACTGAAAGCCCACATTTCCATCTGGTCTGTGTATGAGATAACTTATCTCGCTTTTGGCTCACTCAGACTAGCAGGTGACGTGCGCTTAGGGGGATAGATCCACGTTGTGTAACCTAGGTGGGGCACTGATCCGCATTGCTGCCACATTACTGCTGTTACTTATCATATTCATTATTGTCTACGTTTTTGTCCTTTATGTGACTAATTAATAAAATATTTTGTGATTTACTTATATGTGTGTTGTTGTTTATCGGATGTGATACCATCTTGATAGTATTTTATAGCTGGCTTCTTGGTACTTACTGGCAATGGAGGATTTATGAGCCAATTGAAACAGTTTGGACCATTGGTCGGAGGAGATATCAATTTGCAAATCTTGAATCTGTTTGTCAGTGTAGGGAAGGCGGAAAGCCGCTTCGGTTAATACTGGCGTTTTATAGAGTTCTGAGAGAGAAGGGCGGTATACTCCTGAGCCTATGCATGTTTTTTCAAAAGGCATAAGAGATCTATCAAAGCCCAGAGATCAGGGGATAGAGGAAAGGAAGTGATGTAGTTGCCTAGATCTCCATGGTCCGAGTGCACAGACATCAGACAGCCCCGACAGTTCAGTGTATGTAAACCACCGTCCGGAGGTTCTAAAGAAAAGTGCGCAACATTTACCACTCGATCATCATTGTACAAATGGGGTCCCTGAACAACCTGCTGGGAAGTCTGGGTGTCCCAGGATAGGAAACATTGGGGATGGTTTTGGAGAGATCATGGGGACATGTTGGTATTTGTGGAATTGAAGTAAAGTTGGCCCAATGATAGGGTGAACAGAGATTGTTGAGGGGGGTTTTCTATCAGTCCACAGTAAATGAGCCAGAAGGGTCTGGGATGAGAGCTGTTCAATAGAGATCCATTGTTTGAATGGAGCATGTCGGCACCAGTCTACCACCCGTTGAAGCATAGAAGCAGCGTAATATTTCCGTATATCAGGTATCTCAGATTCCTCCCTGCCCAAATTTAAAAAGGTCACGATGTGCAGTATCAAAAAAACTAGCTGGTACGTGAATGGGAACAGTCTGGAATAGATACAACAGGTGCGGGAGAACATTCATTTTAACCACCTCCGCACCGCCTAATGCAGGATCGCGGTCCGGAGGCAGCTCTCCCAGGCACAGTGACGCATATACGCGTCATCTCGCGAGACTTGTTGTGAACGCGCGCACACAGGCACTGCAGGTAAGCGAGCTGATCTACAGCCTGCCAGCGGCGATCGTTCGCTGGCAGGCTGTAGATGCGATTTTTTTAAACCCCTAACAGGTATATTAGACGCTGTTGCGATAACAGCATCTAATATACCTGCTACCTGGTCCTCTGGTGGTCCCTTTTGCTTGGATCGACCACCAGAGGACACAGGCAGTTCAGTAAAGTAGCACTAAGCACCACACTACACTACCCCTGTCACTTATTAACCCCTGATCACCTCAAAGACTCCCTGATCATCCCCCTGTCATTGATCACCCCCCTGTTAGGCTCCATTCAGATGTCCATATTTGTTTTACGGATCCACGGATCCATGGATCGGATCCGCAAAGCACATTCGGACGTCTGAATGGAGCCTTACAGGGGGGTGATCAATGACAGAGGGGTGATCACCCCATATAGACTCCCTGATCACCCCCTGTCATTGATCACCCTCCTGTAAGGCTCCATTCAGACGTCCGTATGTGTTTTACGGATCCACGCATCCATGGATCGGATCCGCAAAACACATACGGACGTCTGAATGGAGTCTTACAGGGGGTGATCAATGACAGGGGGGGGGATCACCCCATATACACTCCCTGATCACCCCCCTGTCATTGATCATCCCCCTGTAAGGCTCCATTCAGACGTCCGTATGTGTTTTACGGATCCACGCATCCATGGATCGGATCCGCAAAACACATACGGACGTCTGAATGAAGCCTTACAGGGGGGTGATCAATGACAGGGGGGTGATCACCCCATATACACTCCCTGATCACCCCCCCTGTCATTGATTACCCCCCTGTCATTGATCACCCCCCTTTAGGGCTCCATTCAGACGTCCGTATGTGTTTTATGGATCGGATCCGCAAAACACATACGGACGTCTGAATGGAGCCTTACAGGGGGGTGATCACCCCATATACACTCCCTGATCACCCCCCTGTCATTGATTACCCCCCTGTCATTGATCACTGCCCTGTAAGGCTCCATTTAGACATTTTTTTGGCACAAGTTAGCGGAAATTTTTTTTTTTTTTTTTTTTTCTTACAAAGTCTCATATTCCACTAACTTGTGTCAAAAAATATAATCTCGCATTAACTCACCATACCCCTCACGGAATCCAAATGCGTAAAATTTTCATTTATATTCCAGACTTCTTCTCACGCTTTAGGGCCCCTAAAATGCAAGGGCAGTATAAATACCCCACATGTGACCCCATTTTGGAAAGAAGACACCCCAAGGTATTCCGTGAGGGGCATATTGAGTCCATGAAAGATTGAAATTTTTGTCCCAAGTTAGCGGAAAGGGAGACTTTGTGAGAAAATAAAAAAAAATAAAAAAAATTTCCGCTAACTTGTGCCCAAAAAAAAAAAATTCTATGATCTCGCCATGCCCCTCATTGAATACCTTGGGGTGTCTTCTTTCCAAAATGGGGTCACATGTGGGGTATTTATACTGCCATGGCATTTTAGGGGCCCGAAAGTGTGAGAAGAAGTCTGGGATCCAAATGTCTAAAAATGCCCTCCTAAAAGGAATTTGGGCCCCTTTGCGCATCTAAGCTGCAAAAAAGTGTCACACAGATAAATATCTTGGTCAAATGCCAACTTTGTATAAAAAAAATTGGAAAAGTTGTCTTTTGCCGAGATATTTCTCTAACCCAGCATGGGTATATGTAAAATGACACCCCAAAACACATTCCCCAACTTCTCCTGAGTACGGCGATATCAGATGTGTGACACTTTTTTGCAGCCTAGGTGGGCAAAGGGGCCCACATTCTAAAGAGCACCTTTCGGATTTCACAGGCCAGTTTTTTTTTTTACAGATTTTGATTTTAAACTACTTCGCACGCATTTGGGCCCCTAAAATGCCAGGGCAGTATAATTACCCCACAAGTGACCCCATTTTGGAAAGAAGACACCCCAAGGTATTTCATGATGGGCATAGTGAGTTCATAGAAGTTTTTATTTTTTGTCACAAGTTAGTGGAATAGGAGACTTTGTAAATAAAAAGTTCTATGAACTCACTATGCCCATCAGCAAATACCTTAGGTTGTCTACTTTCCGAAATGGGGTTATTTGTGGGGGGTTTCTACTGTCTGGGCATTGTAGAACCTCAGGAAACATGACAGGTGCTCAGAAAGTCAGAGCTGCTTCAAAAAGCGGAAATTCACATTTTTGTACCATAGTTTGTAAACGCTATAACTTTTACCCAAACCATTTTTTTTTACCCAAACATTTTTTTTTTATCAGACATGTAGAACAATAAATTTAGAGAAAAATTTATATATAGATGTCGTTTAAAAAAAAAATTACAACTGAAAGTGAAAAATTTCGTTACATTTTGATTAATAAAAGTAAAAATGTCAGCAGCAATGAAATACCACCAAATGAAAGCTCTATTAGTAAGAAGAAAAGGAGGTAAAATTCATTTGGGTGGTAAGTTGTATGACCGAGCAATAAACGGTGAAAGTAGTGTAGTGCAGAATTGTAAAAAGTGGTCTGGTCATTAAGGGTGTTTAAGCTAGGGGGGCTGAAGTGGTTAAAGATGGCACAATGACCAAACCAAGTATATAGGCCCTTGGACCATTTCTTAAGGTCCAAGGGCCTATATAATCCGACTCCAGAGAGGGGTGTAATTCTTGCAATACATCTCCTTCAGATCTTTGGGGATCATCGTGCCCAAATATTTAAGCCGTTGTCCACTTCAACGGGAAGAAAGTCGCTAGGTCAATTTCAAGGGAGTTTGGTGAAGATATATTAAGAGCCTCAGTTTTTTGTAAGTTAATTTTCAAGTTGGATAGGTTATGAAATGCCTTAAATTCAGCTATTAGGTATGGGAAGGTGATCCGTTGTTTGGAAATCATAAACATCAAATCATCTGCATAGGCCACTACCTTGAACTCCTGGTCGCCCACTACTAGACCCGAGATGTCAGGGTTTTTCCTGATTGTCCTAAGTAGGGGTTCTAGGGTAAGAATGAAAATCAAGGGTGATAGAGGGCCGAGCGTTGTATCTTAGCATGATGGATCAATTTCAAAACTTTTGTGGTATTGTCTCTCGCCTCCCTCGAAGGAATAAAGCCCACCTGATCGGTGTGCACAAGATCGGGCAGGAAAGGTGCTAAAAGTGTGGCCAATACCTTCGCAAATAGCTTAAGGTCAACATTAAGTAGCGAGATGGGGCAGTAACTAACACAGGCAGCCGGTTGGATTACAGTAATATGTGCATGCAACATATCTTTGGGGATGGGGTTTTCCGAATCTATTCTATTCAAGGCATCGGTGAGAGGAATTTGGAGAAGTGGGAGATAGCTCTTATAATATGAAGCTGGCAGGCCATCTGGGCCTAGTGCTTTACTGGGCTGCGTTGATTTTAATGCCTATCCAATTTCTTCAGTAGTGATCGAACCACTTAGACCCTCAAGGGCCACTCTCGGAAGTTTGGGTAGACCTGATCTGGTCAAGTATGTGCGCATGGATAGATCTAGGGATAAGCAATTTTGGTTAGACTGTGGGAGATTGTATAGGTTCTGGTAGAAGTGGGCAAAAGCCTCTGTTATGGAATCAGGATTATTCAGAACATGGCCTCGTGGGGGCGCGATTCGGGGGACATAATTCCTTACTCTTTGTTTACATAATATGGCCAACAGTTTACCACATTTATTACCATATTCAAAAAAAATTATTCGACCCCTTGAAAGGATAATTTTTGTACGGGTATCTAGTTTGTCTTTAAGTTTACACCTGGCCATTAAAACAGCTGAACGAACGGTTAGCGCATGGGAACGTTTATTAACCTGCTCCAGATCAGCAATTTCCTTTAGGATCTGAGAAATTTTTAGTGCCATTTCTTTCTTGCGCCGAGCCCCATGTTTGATGAACTCCCCCGTATCACACATTTGTGTGCAGCCCACATCATACGGAGAGAGGCATTGTTAACTTGATTTTCCTCAAAATAGCGACATAGAGCTAAGCTAATCTCTTGAGAAACTTTTGGATCCTGCAACAGCGATTCATTAAGGCGCCATTGCCAAGATCTGGGAGACGGAAGAGGAGATTTTAAAGAGACATGGAGCATGGCGTGATCCGAAAAGGTTATAGGATCAGTTGAGGAAGAGGCGATGAGGGGAACTGCCGAGTGTCTCAGCAAAAAATAATCTAATCTGGAGTAGAAATCCCTGGCCGCAAAGTAGTAAGTGAAATCCCTAGCATCTGGGTTAACTGCTAGCCACACATCTACTAGCTGATTAGTATGAAGAAGATTTTTAATTCAACTTATATAGGAGTAGGCTAGATGAGAAGTACCCTTAGAAACATCTACAAGTGGGTCCAAAGTGACATTTAGATCTCCTCCGCAAAACTATCAAATTTAAATCGGATTCCAGTTAGGGCCCTTAATTGTTTAGTATTGGGCAGGTATATATTACCTAAGGTGTACACCTGACCCCCTATATGATCTTTGACACACAGAAACCTGTCAGTGTCATCTAAGCTAGTGCCCAGCAATTCCCAGGGGGTGGATCTAGCAATGAGGATACTCACACCTCTCAATTTTGATACGTTGTAACAGCTGTGATAAGCATCTGGTTATCTGGGGGATCCAAATTTCGGCATAACATCCGTACGAAAATGAGTCTCTTGAATGAAGGAAATTTGTACCTTTTCACACCACAGGAGCCAGAGAATGGAGAAGCGTTTCTCAGGTGTATTCAGCCTGTTGGCGTTGATTGACGCAAAGGTAATATCAGACATAGTCAGGGCCTGTAAAAAAGCAAGAGGGGGAGAAAAGGACAATGGGGGGAAGGAAAGAGAAACAAGAGGGTAGGTGGACAGAACACAAAATTTAAATCAAAGGAAGACAAAGACAAATATGCCTATAAGGTCAAATACCTAAACCGGCTAATCCGGATCAAATAAAACTAAACTAAACTAGAAAATGCTATCCACTATGCGACTCGTGATAAGCCCAATTTGAGCGAACCAAGACTCACGGTCCTAGTAGGGGTGAAGGAGAGCTATCGAGGAAGCGTCCTTTTCGCCGGCCCGGACATATTCAAACAACGAAAGGAGACTTGAGATAGGAGATACAGAGAACAGCAGGAAACTAAGATTTAAAAGCTACCAATGGAAAAAAACATTGAGCGTGTCAGTATCACACTCTGGTCTCTGCTACTAGGTATTGTAGGTCACATAGCAAGGGCCCTTCTCAACCCATAGGACCCGGAAGTATTTTTGAGAGAGAGTCCCCTGTCCTGGAGGTTGTGGGACTTGGGAATGGTCTCGTTGAGGTCCACTTCTTATCCATGGTGGGGGCCCATTTGCTGGAGTTGAGAACAATGGAACGTCAAGCCAGTCCGGTAGTGAGATGAGTGGGATGTCCAGAAACTGTCCTAGCTCTCCCGCCTGTTTCGGGGAATGTAGGGCAAATGTAGATCCATTGTTACGGACGATCAGGTGGAACGGGTGGCCCCAACGATAAGTGGCCCCAGCATTGGTAATAACTTGCAGTAGAGGTTTGAGAGAGCGCCTCATAAGCAAGGTTCTCCTAGATACATCAGGTAGGATTTGAATCTGTGATCCGGCGAATATTGTAGGGCTCTACCTCCAGGCTCTTTGTAAAAGTTCCTCTTTCTCTGAAGAAGTGAACTCTACATAAAACGTCACTCGGAGCTGAGTTCTCTGGACGCTTAAGGCCTAGGACCATGTGTACTCTATTCAGTTCTATTTCAGATTTCGCAGGTCTGCAGAGAAGAGAGTTGAATATAGTGGACACAGCTTTCCGTAAATATGTGGCGGAGACCTCTTCAGGGATCCCACGTAGCTTGATATTATTACGTCGCGCCCTGTTTTCTTGGTCGTCTATTGCATTAGGCTGGGTTCAGACCTGAGCGTTTTTGATATGCACGTTTTATGTGCTACAAAACACGCGTTTTTTGCGCGTTTTTTGCGCGTTTTTGTCCATAGTCAACACGCGTAGAACGCGCGTTTGTGTGATTGACAGCAGTGTTGTCCAATGGAAATACAGGCCTGTCTATATGAAAGGTGTCTAATGAGAGAGAAATGGAGGTGATAAATTTCATGTGTGTTGGGAGAGTGGATTGTAGTGGATTGTTTTGCGACCATGGAATACTCCCGAAGGCAACAAATTGCGGCAATTGTGTCAGCAATCCTTCTCCGACGTTTTGGTTGTGTGTGCCATGTGTCGTGAGGGTGTGGTATGTTAGTTTGTGATGTGTATGTGTGAGTGGGTGGTGGATGTTGTGGTGGATGTTGTGGTGCATTGTTGGGCTGTGTGATGTCATAATGTGTAATAAAGCTGTCTAGAGTCCTTGTTAAGGCCTCCCTCGCTTCAGTTATGCGACTTCGGTGAACTACAGATACCGCATCGCTAACGCTCCCTTCAGACTCGCGTGAGCGCATAGCGATATCCAATTTCATTAACAAACCCGAAATGCGTAAATAGAGTGAGAAAATTCAGGGTGCAATTTAGGTTTGTGAACACCAGATGGAACTACATGGCTAACCCTTCTCCCGCACCCTGCTGATGGCATATAGATGAGATTATAAAAAATGTGTACCATTTATTAATATATAAACACAGACATTAAAGTGTGTTATATAATAAAAGACCATTAATAAACGAATATATTTTTGCTACACATTTGAATTCCCTTCAAATTATATATATATATATATATATATATATATATATATATAAGTTATTTGATATATGTAATCACAGCCATGTATCTTTATGTCCCGGTATATATCATCAATCCCTATATATCTTAATGTTCCATATATAGTTGTGAATTTCTCCATTGAGCCAGAGTATGAGTCTCTCCAATCCTTAGTCCGGTAATATAGTCTCCCCAGCTTTTGTGTAGCTATCCCTGATATCTAAATTATGTGATAGAGAGAAGATCTATATCTTAATTGCAGGGATATCTACACTAAATCTGCAGAGTGAAGGTGTACTATATATACATAGGCATGTATAGGTAACGAAAATATTTAACCTGTCTTTATTTCAATTATAGAAGAGCTGTATGCTGGCGGTATGCGCCGGTGACTAGCGCGATGTGGCAGCGGGAGAAGCACGGTCCCGCTGTGTGTCTATAATAATATTAATAAACTGTTACTTTATTTAATAGTCAATTCAGCTAAGAAGGAGTTAACAGTGGGACTCTGGATGTTGGGAGATGGTGGGTTCAGGCGGGGAGAGATTTCGATGGGGACTCCAGATGGTAATGCTGCCAGAGACCGCAATCCTAACTACATAGCAGGATCGCACTGAGCGCCTGTTGTATCTGTGCTGCGGCAATGATTAACAGAGGTAGGTGCGCTCATGTCATGAAAGAAAATGCTACATGTGGTAAGAAAGTGTCTAGTGTAGGGGGAAAAGGTTATTAATTAGTACATAGTTTTGTACATATATATCCACTCTAATATTTTTATTTTTTATTAATTAATGATTCATTTTTATACATCAATTTTTGTAATTAATAAAATATTGCTATAACAAGCATATGTGCACATGCCATGCTGGGGGCTCCAATGCTGCAGTGGAAGGGGGAGGGGACAACCCTATACAACCTCATACATATCTCGGGATTGCGGACTCACTGAAAGTAAAGTATCCATCTTTTATTGTACAGTATGTTGGCACTATTACAAGGGACAAACCACATTAAGCAAGAAAGTACCGTGTCTACCCTTTTGTATATATGTAAATATATGCAATATAAATATTTTATATATAAAATAATTTACAGTGCATAAAAACACAAAAATCCATGTTATTACTACCATAATATAGTACTGTAGTGAGCAGATAACCACTATACAAGATACACGATTGTTCACCATAAAAACGGCTATCTATTAAATTATATGAATGGCCGAACTTGAGACATTCCTACATATATATACTGTAGATATGCGCATTATATTATATTTATAACTGAAGTTATAAAAATTGGAATGGCTTAGGTTCAGAGTGTATATACTGTACAGTGTATCTACTGTATTTGTATATATATAGCTGGCAATCATGAATCTTGTGTAGTGGCTATCTGCTCACTACAATACTATTATATGGTAGTAATAAAATGTGCAATTGTATTTTTCTATTTTTTGTCATCTTTTTCTATGTTTTTTTTAAAATAAGGATACAGGGATTTTAGTGATTTTATGCCCAGTATATTATTTAGAAAAAATAAAAATATTAATATTTTATATACAGAGCCGGCCATCGATCCTATATTTAAATATATATGCAAAAGGATAGCCAGAGTACTGATAGTGCCAACATTACAATAAAAGATGGACACTTTACTTTCAGTGAGTCCGCGATCCCGAGATAACACCTGGTGTTATCAAAATCCAATCCACTTGTACAGTCACAGATCTAAAGACATACTGTACACTAATTAAGCGGTGTATTAATTATTAAGAACCGCTTACAGTGTCTCCAAGAAGTCCTGAGAAAGTGATAAGGAGACAAGACAAAGGCCAATTGTACTGTAAGCTTTGTACGTTTGTAGAGCTCCAGAACACCCAGGGTTAATTTTTAAAAAAAGGAGCGGCATCCCTGCTTCCCATCCAAAAAGAAGTGCCATTTTCTTTTGTGGCATATCCTTTTATACCTGGAGGTTTGATTTCATTGGTTCCAGAAGTCACATGCCCTACCTTGCCCAATCAGATTAAAAACTAGGTTTTATTCTGTGAATGAAAGCTAATTTTTAATTTTAAATGTGAGTGGGCAAGGGTGGGCATGTGACTTGTGGGACCAATGAAACCTACATTGTACAAGAATGTGGGTGATAGAGAACCATTGACTGGCCATATACTAGAACAGATGGTGAAGCTGCGGCCCTCCAGCTGTAGCTAAACTCCAACTCCATGCATGCTTGAACAGGCTACAGCAAGTAAAATACAGCACAGCATATTGGGAGTTGTAGTTGGACAACAGCTGGAGGGCCTCAGGTAGAGGTGGGCTGGACTATTACATAGAGATTTTACACCAGTGCACACAAGGAGTTAGTTTTTTTTTTACACTCAGAACACACATGTATAAATACCTTTGACTTCTTTCACAGTTTTTGATAATGTGTTCCACTGTGGCCAGATGCTTGCTCCAATATCTTCCCATGCCTGCTGCCTGCTTCTTCTGTTCTTGTACTTGGCATTTTGGATGTCATATAGGCAGCGTTTTGCCTGCACAAGCCTGATCAGTGTCTCACTATCTCACTATCATAGCCTGCTTCCTCGATCTTGGTCAGGCTAGACACTTGCCGATCACTAGGGTGTGGCCTTTTATGTGCCAAACGCGCGTTCGGCGAAAAAACGCCCCAAAGAAGCTCAAGAACTTGTCTAAGCGTAGGGCGTATTTCAGCGTGTTCAAACGCGCTGTAAAACGTTCAAGTGTGAACCAGGGCCATAGGGAAGATTCGGTTTTCATGTGCTGAGCGTTTTACAGCGCATTCAAACGCGCTGTGAAACGCTCAAGTGTGAACCAGGGCTTAGGGTGTGCATTCTAAAGCACAAACACGCATGCCCCGCGCACATGTGTATGTATATATATGCATTATATACACATATATAGGCCGGGCCTCACCCTAGCGTTGCCGTGAATCTGTCTCTGCACAGTGGCGACTCTAGGAACAATATATAGGGGGGCCACATAAGATACCACTGTCAAAAATGGGGGGCACTAATAGTTTTTTTCAGTAGTATGATTAAGTGGTAAAAATTAAGTATATATAAATAAGATTACAAAATACGAGAGTATTGCGGTATGCAGGGATACCTTTTTATTGTACTATCCTAATACTTAAAAGACAAGATTGCAAGAGTTTTCATTTCTTTCTCGGTTTTGCTTCAGAACTGAGAAAGAGAAATGCTCTTGAAAACTTTTCTTTAGAGTTTAAAGCAGTTTCAGCACTATAATAAAATAATTTACTTACAAAAGAAGCTATTCAGTCGTCTGCTGTGCCATCCTCTGCTTGCTTCCGCGGATCTTCCCCTCCTTTCAGTCTCTCCTCAGTGCGCAGGTGCACTGTTATGGGGGATCTGTGGATGACACACTGTTATGGGGGATCTGTGGATGACACACTGTTATGGGGGATCTGTGGATGACACACTGTTATGGGGATCTGTGGATGACACACTGTTATGGGGGATCTGTGGATGACACACTGTTATGGGGGATCTGTGGATGACACACTGTTATGGGGGATCTGTGGATGACACACTGTTATGGGGGATCTGTGGATGACACACTGTTATGGGGGATCTGTGGATGACACACTGTTATGGGGGATCTGTGGATGACACACTGTTATGGGGGATCTGTGGATGACACACTGTTATGGGGGATCTGTGGATGACACACTGTTATGGGGGATCTGTGGATGACACACTGTTATGGGGGATCTGTGGATGACACACTGTTATGGGGGATCTGTGGATGACACACTGTTATGGGGGATCTGTGGATGACACACTGTTATGGGGGATCTGTGGATGACACACTGTTATGGGGGATCTGTGGATGACACACTGTTATGGGGGATCTGTGGATGACACACTGTTATGGGGGATCTGTGGATGACACACTGTTATGGGGGATCTGTGGATGACACACTGTTATGGGGGATCTGTGGATGACACACTGTTATGGGGGATCTGTGGATGACACACTGTTATGGGGGATCTGTGGATGACACACTGTTATGGGGGATCTGTGGATGACACACTGTTATGGGGGATCTGTGGATGACACACTGTTATGGGGGATCTGTGGATGACACACTGTTATGGGGGATCTGTGGATGACACACTGTTATGGGGGATCTGTGGATGACACACTGTTATGGGGGATCTGTGGATGACACACTGTTATGGGGGATCTGTGGATGACACACTGTTATGGGGGAATCTGTGGTGGACACAGGGCCGGCGTCATAACCCGGCATTCCCGGGCAAGTGCCGGGGTCCAATGCTCCTGGGGGGGCCCACTGAGCTGCTATGAGCACTTCCATCAATACAGATGGGAGCTCTCACTGCTGTCGATTCCCTTACGCAGTACCCCTTTGGTGGGGGCCCTCTGAGCTGCAGAGACTCAGAACACGCCCCCTCTACACAGGACACATGCTGCCTGAGGAGAGAGACCGGAGGGCTGGAGCTGGAGCAGAAGTGTGAAGACAGTCTGTGAGTGAGTCTGCACTGTGAATGTCTCTTGTCTGTGGGACAGAAGGGGGGGGGGGGACTCTTTGATCTGCTGCAGCTTCATTCTATTAAAAGTTGTATTACTGTTTCATTAAGCAGTTTGCCTCCATGATACCTGCCCCCCCCATATCCTGTCCTATCTCATCCTCATGGCCCCCCATTTAGTATAATGATCCCCATTGACCCTCCATTTAGCATAATGACCACCAGAGCCCCCATTAAATATAATAACCCCTCGTGCCCCCTCCATACAGTATAAACCCAGTGTGGGGGCAACTGGGGGTCATTATTCTGAATGGAGGGTCACTGTGGGGTCATTATACTGTGAGGGCCCTTTACATAGTATAATGACCCCCCAGTGTCCCCCATTTAGTATAATGATCACCAATGACCCTCCATTCAGTATAATGACCCCCAGAACCCCCTCCATACAGTATTCCCCCAGGGTGGGGGCTACTGGGGGTCATTATTCTGAATGGGGGGCGACTGGGGGTTATTATTCTGAATGCAGGACCACAGGTGGTCATAATACAGTGGGGGGGGGGGTTCATTATACTGTGTGAAGGGCCACTATAAAGGGGGATAATGTAACTGAGGGGTATCAGGGTAAATTATACAGGGGGTAATATAACTAAGGGGTATCAGTGTACATTATACAGGGGTAATAGAAATGAGGAGGGATATCAAGGACATTATACAGGGGTAGTATAAGTTATATTAACCCTGTAGAATTTACCCTGATAGCCCTCCTCAGTTATATTACCCCTGTATAATAATGTCCCCTGATACCCCTTAGTTTTATTACCCTGCCCTGTATAATTTAACCTGATACCCCTCAGTTATATTATATAACTGAGGGGTATCAGGGTACATTATACAGGGGTAACATAACTGAGGAGGGCTATCAGGGACATAATACAGGGGTGAGGGGTAAGATAAGTTATATTACCCCTGCATAAGGTCTGATAGTAGCCTAGCCCTCCTCAGTTACAGTTGCAAGAAAAAGTATGTGAACCCTTTGGAATAATATGGATTTCGACACAAATTGGTCATGAAATGTGATCTGATCTTCATCTAAGTCACAACAATTGACAATCACAGTCTGATTAAACTAATAAAACACAAAGAATTAAATGTTACCATGTTTTTATTAAACACACCATGTAAACATTCACAGTGCAGGTTGAAAAAGTATGTGAACCCCTAGACTAATGACATCTCCAAGAGCTAATTGGAGTAAGGTGTCAGCCAACTGGAGTCCAATCAATGAGATGGGAGGTGTTGGTTACAGCTGTCCTGCCCTATAAAAAAAACACAAGAAGCATTGGCTGATGTGAATGATGCCTTGCACAAAAGAGCTCTCAGAAGACCTACGATTAAGAATTGTTGATTTGCATAAAGCTGGAAAGGGTTATAAAAGTATCTCCAAAAGCCTTGCTGGAGAAAGTTCAGCACTGCTGCTATTCTCTCTAGGAGTGGCTGTCCTGTAAAGATGACTGCAAGAGCACAGCGCAGACTGCTCAATGAGGTGAAGAATAGAGTTGAGCGAACACCTGGATGTTCGGGTTCGAGAAGTTCGGCCGAACATCCCGGAAATGTTCGGGTTCGGGATCCGAACCCGATCCGAACTTCGTCCCGAACCCGAACCCCATTGAAGTCAATGGGGACCCGAACTTTTCGGCACTAAAACGGCTGTAAAACAGCCCAGGAAAGGGCTAGAGGGCTGCAAAAGGCAGCAACATGTAGGTAAATCCCCTGCAAACAAATGTGGATAGGGAAATGAATTAAAATAAAAATTAAATAAATAAAAATTTAACCAAAATCAATTGGAGAGAGGTTCCATAGCAGAGAATCTGGCTTCCCGTCACCCACCACTGGAACAGTCCATTCTCAGATATTTAGGCCCCGGCACCCAGGCAGAGGAGAGAGGTCCCGTAACAGACAATCTGGCTTCATGTCAGCAGAGAATCAGTCTTCATGTCATAGCAGAGAATCAGGCTTCACGTCACCCACCACTGTAAGAGTCCATTTTCATAAATTTAGGCCCAGCACCCAGGCAGAGGAGAGAGGTCCCGTAACAGAGGATCTGGCTTCATGTCAGCAGAGAATCAGTCTGCATGTCATAGCAGAGAATCAGGCTTCACGTCAGCCACCACTGCAACAGTCCATTTTCATAAATTTAGGCCCAGCACCCAGGCAGAGGAGAGAGGTCCCGTAACAGAGGATCTGGCTTCATGTCACCAGAGAATCAGTCTGCATGTCATAGCAGAGAATGAGGCTTCACGTCACCCACCACTGCAACAGTCCATTTTCATAAATTTAGGCCCAGCACCCAGGCAGAGGAGAGAGGTCCCGTAACAGAGGATCTGGCTTCATGTCACCAGAGAATCAGTCTGCATGTCATAGCAGAGAATCAGGCTTCACGTCAGCCACCACTGCAACAATCCATTGGCATATATTTAGGCCTAGCACACAGGCAGAGGAGAGAGGTCCCGTAACAGACAATCTGGCTTCATGTCAGCAGAGAATCAGTCTTCATATCATAGCAGAGAATCAGGCTTCACGTCAGCCACCAATGCAACAGTCCATTGGCATATATTTAGGCCCTGGCACCCAGACAGAGGAGAGGTTCATTCAACTTTGGGTAGCCTTGCAATATAATGGTAAAATGAAAATAAAAATAGGATTGAATGAGGAAGTGCCCTGGAGTCCAATAATATATGGTTATGGGGAGGTAGTTAATGTCTAATCTGGACAAGGGACGGACAGGTCCTGTGGGATCCATGCCTGGTTCATTTTTATGAACGTCAGCTTGTCCACATTGGCTGTAGACAGGCGGCTGCCTTTGTCTGTAATGACGCCCCCTGCCGTGCTGAATACACGTTCAGACAAAACGCTGGCTGCCGGGCAGGCCAGCACCTCCAAGGCATAAAAGGCTAGCTCTGGCCACGTGGACAATTTAGAGACCCAGAAGTTGAATGGGGCCGAACCATCAGTCAGTACGTGGAGGGGTGTGCACACGTACTGTTCCACCATGTTAGTGAAATGTTGCCTCCTGCTAACACGTTGCGTATCAGGTGGTGGTGCAGTTAGCTGTGGCGTGTTGACAAAAGTTTTCCACATCTCTGCCATGCTAACCCTGCCCTCAGAGGAGCTGGCCGTGACACAGCTGCCTTGGCGACCTCTTGCTCCTCCTCTGCCTTGGCCTTGGGCTTCCACTTGTTCCCCTGTGACATTTGGGAATGCTCTCAGTAGCGCGTCTACCAACGTGCGCTTGTACTCGCGCATCTTCCTATCACGCTCCAGTGCAGGAAGTAAGGTGGGCACATTGTCTTTGTAGCGTGGATCCAGCAGGGTGGCAACCCAGTAGTCCGCACAGGTTAAAATGTGGGCAACTCTGCTGTCGTTGCGCAGGCACTGCAGCATGTAGTCGCTCATGTGTGCCAGGCTGCCCAGGGGTAAGGACAAGCTGTCCTCTGTGGGAGGCGTATCGTCATCGTCCTGCCTTTCCCCCCAGCCACGCACCAGTGATGGACCCGAGCTGCGTTGGGTGCCACCCCGCTGTGACCATGCTTCATCCTCATCCTCCTCCACCTCCTCCTCATCCTCGTCCTCCAGTAGTGGGCCCTGGCTGGCCACATTTGTACCTGGCCTCTGCTGTTGCAAAAAACCTCCCTCTGAGTCACTTCGAAGAGACTGGCCTGAAAGTGCTAAAAATGACCCCTCTTCCTCCTCCTCCTCCTCCTCCTCCTGGGCCACCTCCTCTTCCATCATCGCCCTAAGTGTTTTCTCAAGGAGACATAGAAGTGGTATTGTAACGCTGATAACGGTGTCATCGCCACTGGCCATGTTGGTGGAGTACTCAAAACAGCGCAACAGGGCACACAGGTCTCGCATGGAGGCCCAGTCATTGGTGGTGAAGTGGTGCTGTTCTGTAGTGCGACTGACCCGTGCGTGCTGCAGCTGAAACTCCACTATGGCCTGCTGCTGCTCGCACAGTCTGTCCAGCATGTGCAAGGTGGAGTTCCACCTGGTGGGCACGTCGCATATGAGGCGGTGAGCGGGAAGGCCGAAGTTACGCTGTAGCGCAGACAGGCGAGCAGCAGCAGGATGTGAACGCCGGAAGCGCGAACAGACGGCCCGCACTTTATGCAGCAGCTCTGACATGTCGGGGTAGTTGTGAATGAACTTCTGCACCACCAAATTCAGCACATGCGCCAAGCAAGGGATGTGCGTCAAATTGGCTAGTCCCAGAGCTGCAACGAGATTTCGCCCATTATCACACACCACCAGGCCGGGCTTGAGGCTCACCGGCAGCAACCACTCGTCGGTCTGTTGTTCAATACCCCGCCACAACTCCTGTGCGGTGTGGGGCCTGTCCCCCAAACATATGAGTTTCAGAATGGCCTGCTGACGTTTACCCCGGGCTGTGCTGTAGTTGGTGGTGAAGGTGTGTGGCTGACTGGATGAGCAGGTGGAAGAAGAGGAGGAGGAAGCCGAGAAGGAGGAGGTGGCAACAGGAGGCAAAGAATGTTGCCCTGCGATCCTTGGCGGCGGAAGGACGTGCGCCAAACAGCTCTCCGCCTGGGGCCCAGCTGCCACTACATTTACCCAGTGTGCAGTTAGGGAGATATAGCGTCCCTGGCCGTGCTTACTGGTCCACGTATCTGTGGTTAGGTGGACCTTGCTACAGATGGCGTTGCGCAGTGCACACTTGATTTTATCGGATACTTGGTTGTGCAGGGAAGGCACGGCTCTCTTGGAGAAGTAGTGCCGGCTGGGAACAACATACTGTGGGACAGCAAGCGACATGAGCTGTTTGAAGCTGTCTGTGTCCACCAGCCTAAATGACAGCATTTCATAGGCCAGTAGTTTAGAAATGCTGGCATTCAGGGCCAGGGATCGAGGGTGGCTAGGTGGGAATTTACGCTTTCTATCAAATGTTTGTGAGATGGAGAGCTGAACGCTGGCGTGTGACATGGTTGAGACGCTTGGTGACGGAGGTGGTGGTGGTGGTGTTGGTGGTACATCCCCTGTTTGCTGGGCGGCAGGTGCCAACGTTCCTCCAGAGGCGGAGGAAGAGGCCGAGGCGGCAGCAGCAGAATAGGCCGAGGCGGCAGCAGCAGAAGAGGTAGCAGGGGGAGCCTGAGTGACTTCCTTGGTTTTAAGGTGTTTACTCCACTGCAGTTCATGCTTTGCATGCAGGTGCCTGGTCATGCAGGTTGTGCTCAGGTTCAGAACGTTAATGCCTCGCTTCAGGCTCTGATGGCACAGCGTGCAAACCACTCGGGTCTTGTCGTCAGCACATTGTTTGAAGAAGTGCCATGCCAGGGAACTCCTTGAAGCTGCCTTTGGGGTGCTCGGTCCCAGATGGCGGCGGTCAGTAGCAGGCGGAGTCTCTTGGCGGCGGGTGTTCTGCTTTTGCCCACTGCTCCCTCTTTTGCTACGCTGTTGGCTCGGTCTCACCACTGCCTCTTCCTCCGAACTGTGAAAGTCAGTGGCACGACCTTCATTCCATGTGGGGTCTAGGACCTCATCGTCCCCTGCATCGTCTTCCACCCAGTCTTGATCCCTGACCTCCTGTTCAGTCTGCACAATGCAGAAAGACGCAGCAGTTGGCACCTGTGTTTCGTCATCATCAGAGACATGCTGAGGTGGTATTCCCATGTCCTCATCATCAGGAAACATAAGTGGTTGTGCGTCAGTGCATTCTATGTCTTTCACCGCTGGGGAAGGGCTAGGTGGATGCCCTTGGGAAACCCTGCCAGCGGAGTCTTCAAACAGCATAAGAGACTGCTGCATAACTTGAGGCTGAGACAGTTTCCCTGGTATGCATGGGGGTGATGTGACAGACTGATGGGGTTGGTTTTTAGGCGCCATCTGTGCGCTTTCTGCAGAAGACTGGGTGGGAGATAATGTGAACGTGCTGGATCCACTGTCGGCCACCCAATTGACTAATGCCTGTACCTGCTCAGGCCTTACCATCCTTAGAACGGCATTGGGCCCCACCATATATCGCTGTAAATTCTGGCGGCTACTGGGACCTGAGGTAGTTGGTACACTAGGACGTGTGGATGTGGCAGAACGGCCACGTCCTCTCCCAGCACCAGAGGGTCCACTAACACCACCACGACCATGTCCACGTCCGCGTCCCTTACTAGATGTTTTTCTCATTGTTATGGTTCACCACAACAACAAATATATTATTTGGCCCAATGTATTGTATTCAAATTCAGCGGGATATAAATTTGAGGCCTAGTATTTAGGCGCTGGGTGACCGGTATGGATTTAGTGACAGAATTAGACTTGGAAATGCACAGAAGCGTGTGTGTGAAGTTATTCTGAATGACCCTATGTGCACCTTGAATATTATATACCCTTTTTGGGATAGATTTCAAATAGCTCTGATATAGCAGGAACCACTAAATTATGAAATTGCTAAATTTGGAATTGTACTTCAACCCAGAACAAAAAATGTGCTTTGACGGACACTAAATAACTTTCCCAGCTACAACAGGACAGCGGTAACGAGAGATTTAGCGGGATATAAATTTGAGGCCTAGTATTTAGGCGCTGGGTGACCGGTATGGATTTAGTGACAGAATTAGACTGGGATATGGCCAAAAAATAACCACACTATTGCTGGTTAAATGCACTTGGTGACAGGCGCAGCTTGCCCCTGATTTAGTATATGGCCAAAAAATGAACAGACTATTGCTGGTTAAATGCACTTGGTGTGACAGCTTCACCCTGATGTAGGCTTTAGCCAAAAAACAACCACACCATTGAGGGTTAAATGCACTTGGTGACAGGCGCAGCTTGCCCCTGATTTAGTATATGGCCAAAAAATGAACAGACTATTGCTGGTTAAATGCACTTGGTGTGACAGCTTCACCCTGATGTAGGCTTTAGCCAAAAAACAACCACACCATTGAGGGTTAAATGCTCTTGGTGACAGGCGCAGCTTGCCCCTGATTTTGTATATGGCCAAAAAATGAACAGACTATTGCTGGTTAAATGCACTTGGTGTGACAGCTTCACCCTTATGTAGGCTTTAGCCAAAAAACAACCACACCATTGAGGGTTAAATGCACTTGGTCGCAGCTTGGATGCACTTGGTCGCAGCACCGCACAAGACACAAAATGGCCGCCGATCACCCCATAAAAAAGTGACTGACAAACGGTCTGGGCAGCCTAAAAACAGTGAGTGAGCATTTGAGTATCAGCAGCTCAATGATGCACAGCTGCAGATCGATCGATTAATCAAGTGAAGTCCTTTGGAGGAGTTAATCTGCCTAATCTCGCCCTACTGTCGCATCCGCAACCTCTCCCTACGCTAATCAGAGCAGAGTGACGGGCGGCGCTATGTGACTCCAGCTTAAATAGAGGCTGGGTCACATGGTGCTCTGGCCAATCACAGCCATGCCAATAGTAGGCATGGCTGTGACGGCCTCTTGGGGCAAGTAGTATGACGCTTGTTGATTGGCTGCTTTGCAGCCTTTCAAAAAGCGCCAAGAAAGCGTCACAAAAGCGCCAAGAAAGCGACGAACACCGAACCCGAACCCGGACTTTTACGAAAATGTCCGGGTTCGGGTCCGTGTCACGGACACCCCAAAATTCGGTACGAACCCGAACTATACAGTTCGAGTTCGCTCATCCCTAGTGAAGAATAATCCTAGAGTGTCAGCTAAAGACTTAAAAAAGTCTCTGGCATATGCTAACATCCCTGTCAGTGAATCTACGACATGTAAAACACTAAACAAGAATGGATTTCATGGGAGGATACCACAGAGGAAGCCACTGCTGTCCAAAAAAAAAACATTTCTGCACGTTTACAGTTTGCACAAGAGCACCTGGATGTTCCACAGCAGTACTGGCAAAATATTCTGTGGACAGATAAAGCCAAAGTTGAGTTGTTTGGAAGAATCACACAACACTATGTGTGGAGAAAAAGAGGCACAGCACACCAACATCAAAACCTCATCCCAACTGTGAAGTGTGGTGGGGGCATCATGGTTTGGGGCTGCTTTGCTGCGTCAGGGCCTGGACAGATTGCTATCATCGAAGGAAAAATGAATTCCCAAGTTTATCAATACATTTTGCAGGAGAACTTAAGGCTATCTGTCCACCAGCTGAAGCTCAACAGAAGATGGGTGTTGCAACAGGACAACAACCGAAAGCATAGAAGTAAATCAACAGAATGGCTTAAACAGAAGAAAATACGCCTTCTGGAGTGGCCCAGTCAGAGTCCTGACCTCAACCTGATTGAGATGCTGTGGAATGACCTCAAGAAAGCGATTCACACCAGACAGCCCAAGAATATTGCTGAACTGAAACAGTTCTGTAAAGAGGAATGGTCAAGAATTAATCCTGAACATTGTGCACGTCTGATCTGCAACTACAGGAAAAGTTTGGTTGAAGTTATTGCTGCCAAAGGAGGTTCAACCAGTTATTAAATCCAAGGGTTCACATACTTTTTCCACCTGCACTGTAAATGTTTACATGGTGTGCTCAATAAAAACATGGTAACAGTTAATTCTTTGTGTGTTATTAGTTTAAGAAGACTGTGATTGTCTATTGTTGTGACTTAGATGAAGATCAGATTATATTTTATGACCAATTTGTCGTGAAATCTATATCATTCCAAAGGGTTCACATACTTTTTCTTGCAACTGTATATTACCCCTTATGTAACCTGATACCCCTAGTTATATTACCCCTTTTATAATTTACCCTGATATCCCTCAGATATATTATATAACTGAGGGTTATCAGGGTAAAACAGGGGACAACAGAGGAGGCGTAGCACTGTGGGACAGGGGGTACATACTTATTTTTTTTATATGCTCTCACCTCACCAGCTAGCAGGCGCACGGATGCAGCGTGACGTGAAGTCAACTCAGCCTGCGCGGCACAGCACGCACCATACGGCTCCCTCTCTGCCTCTGCCGGGTCCTGACTCCGCCCCCCATGTTAATACTAGCCGCCGCCCGCTGGCAGCCCACAGCTAGGTATTGTAAATTAATTTACAGTGCGGCGGGCGGCGGCAGCCAGCATAACAGATAGGGGAATCAGCAGGGGGCAGTGAGCACAGAGGTGACGAACCTATTAGGGTGTGCCCAGGAACACCCGACATACCCTGTGCGCACGCCTATGGTTTCCACATTGGTGAGTCGGGCATCCAAATCATTTGAAACTTGAGCTTGTGAAGTCGGTTTAGTAAAAATATCTGTTAGGTCAGCCTTGACCTCTGCCATAGCCTGATCATGTTTAGCTTCGACCCTTTGTATGATCACCTCCAGATCTGTCTTAGTAGGAAGCGTACCGAGGAGTGACCATATATCTCTTAGTTTCGGACGCTTGGAACGTCTACCCTGAGAAGAGGAGGCAGAGGATGGAGCCTCTGAGGATTTAGAAACAGCTGAAGAATAAAAAATAGCCGGGGTAGAGGGGAGATCTACTTGCAGATTCTGGGAGGGCCAATTGTCCCCATTTGCGGCCGGTAAGTAGCCTTGGGCCTGTAGCTGAGGTATACATGGTTGGGCCGCTAGCGGATTCTGGATACCACCAGACTGTGGGGCCAGTATCTCAGGTCGGCAGAAGAGTTGTGACAAAGCTGGCAAGAAACCGGTATGAGGCCTAGGTACGGCGCCACAGGGAATTTCCCTCACCGGGGGTAAGTGTGGGGGTCCCATCTGTATCCATGGACCCAGGGGTGGTCACAGAGAGCTTCGATTGTGGGTCTCCGGAGGCTGATGCGAGAGGCATTTGGGCCATCTGCAGGGATGTCAGCCTGGTAAGGTCCTGTACATAATCCTGGGAGGCGGGATCAGTCATCTTTTGTACACCCTTGGGCGGCATCTTGGACCATAGGGCAGCCTGAACATGCAACTTCTTGCCTGGGAGGTGAGTGTGACCTATGGTTGCGGAGGCCACTGCAGCCAGATCATTAGCTGGAGTCAGCTGCGATGGGGAGACCGACTGTGTAAGAGCCGATAAGTTGGCAGCCTGGTCACGACTTAAGGGAGCGAGTGGCTCTGCTGTTTCTTCCTCCATCTGCGCCATATTGGAGGGTTCTGGCACGGGAGCGTGAAGGAGAAGTACCTCGCAATGTGAGGTTCCGAGGCCATATAGGTGGACCCTCGGCGGCCAGAACATCTGACCATTCTTTTCAGGGCAGTTGCAGTTGAATCATTGCTTTTAGAAGCAGATGAAAGGGCCCAGGGTCCGGGAGCTCTGAGAAATGCTTGTTCACGGCTCCATGCTCAGGCCACGCCCACGAGATCCATTATTTTAGAAGGAAAAATAAAGTCCTGCATACAGTATTTTAAAAATGTTTGTGTCGTTTTTGTGTGTTATATTTTTCTGGCGATGGTATTTTGTGATGTTTTTTGTTGGATGAGGTGAGAGGGCTTTTTTTTTACACACATATATATATATATATATATATATATATATATATATATATATATATATATATATATTTTATAAAATTCTTATAGGCAATCATAGCTGACAGGCCTCGACAACTTTGTAAGGCCTGGGGCTGCCTTAGCAGCCATCTGCTCCTCGCAATTGAATAGTGGGGAGCCCTCTCCCTCTGCAAGCTAATTAGATGTAACAGTTAGCATTGACTGCCACATCTAAGGGGTTAAACGGCCAGCATCAGCAGTTTCAGCTATGCCAGCTGACAGAGCCAAGACCTGGCTGTTAGCAACAGCCATACCCCTGCCACTAATTGAACAATTGAAGCTTCTGTGCCCCGATCCATACATATATAAAATAGATAAAATATCCCAGGGCGCAATAATCCAGTCCAGATAGTAATAGTAAATAGAAACGTATTTATTGCAAAAGCACAACGCGTTTTGGGGAGTAGTTCCCCTTCATCAGGTACATAATACTGCATATGAAATCACATAAACACACAGCATTTAAATACACTAAAAAAAACTGCCAAAATGGAAAAGTTAAGAAAAAGGGGCGTGGCTTATGGGGAGGAGTCCCCAGCCGATGTGCATAGATAAAAAAGTTCAATAGTTGCTGATATAAAATATATATAATGATAACAATGCAGAGGCACCAACAATGCTGGTGAAGCCAGAAACGTGGGGGTGTAGTGCTCCGATCAGTTTATCTGCCTCTGATCCAGGAGCGCTCGTATTGAAAGGGGGAGGTCACATGATTGGAAACCGGTCACGTGATCGTGGCTTGCTGGCAGCAGATAGTATCCTGGTTGCTGGGTAACCAGGACGCTTAGTGGCCACACTGATGTATTGCGGACACGAGCGCAGCGAGGATGACAGGGGAGGGAGGTGGAGTCGGTGTTGCAGGGAGGGCGGACCTGTGGTGTGAAATCTATTGATAGCAAGGGGAGGCTCTGTCATATTATCCGGATCAGGGGCTGAAGGGAGTAGGAATATGAGACGCTCAAAACAGATAAATTGATGATACTTGGTGCTAAAAGGATTAATCACTTCTAATAATGATATAATAGCATAAAAAAAAAATTGTCCATTATAGGGTAACTAATTAGTGATGCATAATTAGTAGTAGAAGAACTAACTAATAGAATAATTATCAACCAGTAATTAATTGGGGGCTAATAATTGGAGAAAGATGGGATGGTGAGGAGGGAGGTGATAAATGAATAGGAAGGTATTACTCCATAATGATGCATGTACAAGTTGTTGATTACAGCAATTGATGATAATGGGTATATTAATGGTTAGAAGAAAAAAAAAATTATATATATATATATATATATATATATATATATATATATATATATGATGAAAAATAAATGATAAAGGGAATTTATCATATATTAATCAATAATAAATGAGGAATATATATATATATATATATATATATATATATATATATTTAAAAAAAAATAAAAAATATATAAAATAAAAAATGAATGAACAAATCCATGATATAGAATAAATTTAATAAAAAATATGAAAAATATAAATAATAAAAATGTTGGCTCAATATATGGAGCGTCATGCTTGCATATGTGCAGAAAAACGGTGGCGGTTGGATATGCATGTAAAGTACTACATTATACAACCTTGGGGGACCTCGGCTGTTTGACATAGGGAATGTCACGATTGAAACATAACTGAACCCGGGGTATTTCAGAGGTTTATCTCGAAGGCCTCATTAAGACCGAATGGATTAAGGCAGTTGAGTTTGTATATCCAAAACATCTCACGCCTTCTGATCGACTGCATGGTATTGTGGCAATCGGAGCTGATTTGTTCAATGGGCGTGATGGAAAAGCCAGTGGCGAGGCCATCATGGCGAATGGTTGCGTGTCGAGACACGCTGTGCTTTAGAAAACCCTTTTTGATATTTGACCGATGTTTGTTGAGCCTGTTGCGCAAGGTTTGGATTGTCTGCCCCACGCACTGTAGGCCGCAGGGGCATTCCAGTAGATAGATAACGTTCTTTGATCCACAGTCTAAATGTTGTCTGATGGAGAAGGTTCCCCCATTAGATCTACTTTGGAAGGAAGTTGACATCCGTATAGCGGTACAGCAGAGACATTTGGGTTGGTTACATCTGAAGCTGCCAGGTTGTTCGGAGTGTTGGGTTCTCGTAGCGGAAGGTTTGTGGTCGGATCTGTCGGCACGCAGTTTGCTTGGAGCTAATAGATTTTTTAAAGTTTTAGCTCTCCTGAACGTCAAGGGGGGGGGGGGGGTGGCTGGGTAATGATTTGGATAGGTAAGGATTGCTTCTTAGGATATGCCAGTGTTTGGATAGTATGCTCCTAATATCCTTATGGTTATTGCTGTATGTCGTGATAAAGTTAGTACTCCATTTATTTTCAGATTTCTTATATTTTTTATTTTTTTTTATTTTCAGTGATGTCATCTCTATTATAGTTTTTATTAGTGGGTAGGCAGTAGGGATGAGCGAACTCGAACTATATAGTTCGGGTTCGTACCGAATTTTGGGGTGTCCGTGACACGGACCCGAAACCGGACATTTTCGTAAAAGTCCAGGTTCGGTGTTCGTCGCTTTTTGAAAGGCTGCAAAGCAGCCAATCAACAAGCGTCATACTACTTGCCCCAAGAGGCCGTCACAGCCATGCCTACTATTGGCATGGCTGTGATTGGCCAGAGCACCATGTGACCCAGCCTCTATTTAAGCTGGAGTCACATAGCGCCGCCCGTCACTCTGCTCTGATTAGCGTAGGGAGAGGTTGCGGCTGCGACAGTAGGGCGAGATTAGGCAGATTAACTCCTCCAAAGGACTTGATTATTGATCGATCTGCAGCTGTGGGTCATTGAGCTGCTGATACTCAATTGCTCACCGTTTTTAGGCTGCCCAGACCGTTTGTCAGTCACTTTTTTCTGGGGTGATCGGTGGCCATTTTGTGTCTTGTGGTGCGCCAGCACAAGCTGCGACCAAGTGCATTTAACCCTCAATGGTGTGGTTGTTTATTGGCTAAAGCCTACATCAGGGTGAAGCTGTCACACCAAGTGCATTTAACCAGCAATAGTCTGTTTATTTTTTGGCCATATACTACATCAAATCAGGGGCAAGCTGCGCCCGTCACCAAGTGCATTTAACCCTCAGTAGTGTGGTTGGTCAAGCTATCACACCAAGTGCATTTAACCAGCAATAGTCTGTTCATTTTTTGGCCATATACTAAATCAGGGGCAAGCTGCGCCCGTCACCAAGTGCATTTAACCAGCAATAGTCTGTTAATTTTTTGGCCATATACTACATCAGGGGCAAGCTGCGCCCGTCACCAAGTGCATTTAACCCTCAGTAGTGTGGTTGGTCAAGCTATCACACCAAGTGCATTTAACCAGCAATAGTCTGTTCATTTTTTGGCCATATACTACATCAGGGGCAAGCTGCGCCCGTCACCAAGTGCATTTAACCAGCAATAGTGTGGTTATTTTTTGGCCATATCCCAGTCTAATTCTGTCACTAAATCCATACCGGTCACCCAGCGCCTAAATACTAGGCCTCAAATTTATATCCCGCTAAATCTCTCGTTACCGCTGTACTGTTGTGGCTGGGAAAGTTATTTAGTGTCCGTCAAAGCACATTTTTTGTTCTGGGTTGAAATACAATTCCCAATTTAGCAATTTCATAATTTAGTGGTTTCTGCTATATCAGAGCTATTTGAAATCTATCCCTAAAAGGGTATATAATATTCAAGGTGCACATAGGGTCATTTAGAATAACTTCACACACACGCTACTGTGCATTTCCAAGTCCAATTCTGTTAGTAAATCCATACCGGTCACCCAGCGCCTAAATACTAGCCCTCAAATTTATATCCCGCTGAATTTGAATACAATACATTGGGCCAAATAATATTTTTGTTGTTGTGGTGAACCATAACAATGAGGAAAACATCTAGTAAGGGACGCGGACATGGTCGTGGTGGTGTTAGTGGACCCTCTGGTGCTGGGAGAGGACGTGGCCGTTCTGCCACATCCACACGTCCTAGTGTACCAACTACCTCAGGTCCCAGTAGCCGCCAGAATTTACAGCGATATATGGTGGGGCCCAATGCCGTTCTAAGGATGGTAAGGCCTGAGCAGGTACAGGCATTAGTCAATTGGGTGGCCGACAGTGGATCCAGCACGTTCACATTATCTCCCACCCACTCTTCTGCAGAAAGCGCACAGATGGCGCCTGAAAACCAACCCCATCTGTCTGTCACATCACCCCCATGCATACCAGGGAAACTGTCTCAGCCTCAAGTTATGCAGCAGTCTCTTATGCTGTTTGAAGACTCCGCTGGCAGGGTTTCCCAAGGGCATCCACCTAGCCCTTCCCCAGCGGTGAAAGACATAGAATGCACTGACGCACAACCACTTATGTTTCCTGATGATGAGGACATGGGAATACCACCTCAGCATGTCTCTGATGATGACGAAACACAGGTGCCAACTGCTGCGTCTTTCTGCAGTGTGCAGACTGAACAGGAGGTCAGGGATCAAGACTGGGTGGAAGACGATGCAGGGGACGATGAGGTCCTAGACCCCACCTGGAATGAAGGTCGTGCCACTGACTTTCACAGTTCGGAGGAAGAGGCAGTGGTGAGACCGAGCCAACAGCGTAGCAAAAGAGGGAGCAGTGGGCAAAAGCAGAACACCCGCCGCCAAGAGACTCCGCCTGCTACTGACTGCCGCCATCTGGGACCGAGCACCCCAAAGGCAGCTTCAAGGAGTTCCCTGGCATGGCACTTCTTCAAACAATGTGCTGACAACAAGACCCGAGTGGTTTGCACGCTGTGCCATCAGAGCCTGAAGCGAGGCATTAACGTTCTGAACCTGAGCACAACCTGCATGACCAGGCACCTGCATGCAAAGCATGAACTGCAGTGGAGTAAACACCTTAAAACCAAGGAAGTCACTCAGGCTCCCCCTGCTACCTCTTCTGCTGCTGCCGCCTCGGCCTCTTCTGCTGCTGCCGCCTCTGGAGGAACGTTGGCACCTGCCGCCCAGCAAACAGGGGATGTACCACCAACACCACCACCACCACCTCCGTCACCAAGCGTCTCAACCATGTCACACGGCAGCGTTCAGCTCTCCATCTCACAAACATTTGAGAGAAAGCGTAAATTCCCACCTAGCCACCCTCGATCCCTGGCCCTGAATGCCAGCATTTCTAAACTACTGGCCTATGAAATGCTGTCATTTAGGCTGGTGGACACAGACAGCTTTAAACAGCTCATGTCGCTTGCTGTCCCACAGTTTGTTGTTCCCAGCCGCCACTAGTTCTCCAAGAGAGCCGTGCCTTCCCTGCACAACCAAGTATCCGATAAAATCAAGTGTGCACTGCACAACGCCATCTGTAGCAAGGTCCACCTAACCACAGATACGTGGACCAGTAAGCACGGCCAGGGACGCTATATCTCCCTAACTGCACACTGTGTTTGGGTGGTAGTGTCAATTGAGGCTCACCTGAGTCAGAGGACACCCGAGCTGGAAGTATGGAGTCCAGTGGCAAAGGCCCGCAGAAGCAGGAGGCAGGTAGCGTGGTCGATCAGTCCGGGTCGGCAGCAGAGAGGGCAGCGAGGTAACAGCAGGAGTAGACAGAGGCATGGTCGGTGGTAAGCAGTGAGTCAATGCAGGCGGCAAATCAGCGAGGTCAAAACGGTCCGGGTCGGCAACGAGGGTAAAACAGCAATAGTGGTGGAGGAGCAGAGAGGAAGCTTGCTACAGGCTTGGAGGCACAATAACCAGCAAAGGGCTGGGTTTTATAGGGAAGTAGCAGGTGCAAGAGATTGGAATAATCAGCAGGTCAAGGCAAGGACAAGAGAGGTAGTTAGAAGTTAGCAAGAGAATAGTCCAAGGAGAGACGGTAGCCTAGTGGGTAGAGTTACTGCCTGGGACATGACAGGCCACGAGTTCGAGTCCTGACAGTACTCCCCCCTTCCAAGGTGACCTCCGGGCACCGCAGGGGAAGGTTTGTCTGGGTGACTCAGATGGAACTCCCTGACAAGTCTGGGGGCATGAATGTTCTCCTCTGGTTCCCAGGAGTTGTCTTCTGGAGGATAGCCTTTCCAGTAAATCAAGTATTGGATTTTGCCCCGGTGGAGTCTGGAGTCAAGGATCTTAGAGACAATGTACTCCTCTTCGCCTTGTACCCTTACTGGTGGTGTGGGAGGATGGCGGCCAGGGAAGGTGTTCTCTACAAACGGCTTGAGAAGAGAGCAATGGAAGACTGGGAGCACCCTGATGGAATGTGGGAGTTCCAGTCGGAAGGTGACTTCATTAATCCGACCAGAGATCCGGAAAGGCCCCAAGTATTTTTGGCCCAGTTTCTGAGCAGGTACCTTCAGTCTTAGGTTTCTTGTTGAGAGCCACACTTGATCTCCTATCTGAAAGTCCGGAGCGGGTCTACGATGTTTGTCTGTCGCCCGCTTAAAGCGTCTCTGAGCCTCAAGGAGATTATTGGAAATGGTCTCTTGTGCCTCTTGTAAATTTGCCAGGCGTTCGGCCACAGCTGGAAGCGTGGAGGTGATGGGCAGGCGTGGGATGAAAGCTGGATGCAGGCCAGTGTTGGCGTAGAAAGGACTGTAATGAGTGGAACTGTGTTCCGCATTATTGTAGGAAAACTCGGCCGTAGGAAGGTGGTCCAACCAGTCATCCTGCAAATAAGTGATGAAACAACGTAGGTACTGCTCGAGGGTCTGGTTCGTTCTCTCCGTCTGCCCATTAGACTGGGGATGGAAGGCGGAGGACAGGTTTACCGTGATCCCAAGGGCCAGGCAGAAGTCTTTCCAGAATTTAGAGGTGAATTGCACTCCTTGGTCAGAGACCACATCATCCGGAACCCCGTGTAACCTAAAGATTTCACGCAATACCAGGTCAGCCGTCTGTTTGGCGGTAGGTAGGCCCTTGCAGGGGATGAAATGCGTCATCTTGGTAAGGCGGTCCACGACAACCAAGATGGTCCTCATCCCTTTTGAAGGGGGTAGGTCAACTACAAAGTCCATAGAAATTGAACCCCAAGGGCGGGAGGGGATGGGGAGTGGTCGCAGCAGCCCCAGGGGTGAAGAGCGGGGAGTCTTGTTGCGGGCACAGACCGTGCATGAGGAGACAAACCTTTTAGTATCTTTCTTATATTACGGCCACCAGAAGGAGCGGGACAGGAGTTCCTGGGTCTTTCTTGTATCTGGATGGCCAGCCAACTTGGTATTGTGGTTATATTTTAGTACCTCGAGCCGTGCCATTTCTGGTACGTACAGTTGTCGATCCAGGTATACCCAGAAGCCACCCTTGAGGGTGAGGTTGACGTCTTCTGCTGAGTGGGTGAGGAAGGGGTCCTTTTCATAAGCCTTCTTGATTGACCCCAGGAGTTCCTTTGGGTAGGTAGCTCCCAAGACCTTTTTTTCGGGTAGAATGCTGGCTTGGCCCTTGTTGTCCTGTGAAGGTTCAGAGAACATCCTGGAAAGGGCATCTGCTTTGCCATTCTTCGACCCCGGGCGATATGTGATAATGAAATTGAATCGAGGAAAAAAAAGGCTCCATTTGGCTTGTCTGGCGGAAAGCCTCTTGGCAGAACGGATGAATTCGAGGTTTCGGTGGTCAGTAAACACAGTTATGGGAAGGCATCTTTGATTGCCAGCAATTCCTTATTCCCGATGTCATAGTTCCTTTCTGCGGGGGACATTTGGCGAGAGAAGAAGGCGCAAGGGTGTAAAAGCATCTTTTTCTCCCGTACGTTGTGATAGGACAGCGCCTACTGCGGTGTCGGAAGCGTCCACTTCGACTGTGAATGGCAGTTCGGGATTAGGATGGATCAGAATTGGAGCAGACGTGAAGAGGGATTTGAGCTTGGTGAAGGCTTCCTGTGCTTCGGGTGTCCAGGAAAAGGGCACAGTCTTTTTGGTTAACTGGGTAATTGGAGTAACGATTTTTGAGAAGTTCCGAATGAATTTTCGGTAAAAGTTGGCGAAGCCGACAAACCTCTGTATTTCCTTTTCATTCTTAGGGGGAGGCCAATCTATTACAGGCAAATCAGCGAGGTCAAAACGGTCTGGGTCGGCAACGAGGGTAAAACAGCAATAGTGGTGGAGGAGCAGAGAGGAAGCTTGCTACAGGCTTGGAGGCACAATAACCAGCAAAGGGCTGGGTTTTATAGGGAAGTAGCAGGTGCAAGAGATTGGAATAATCAGCAGGTCAAGGCAAGGACAAGAGAGGTAGTTAGAAGTTAGCAAGAGAATAGTCCAAGGAGAGACGGTAGCCTAGTGGGTAGAGTTACTGCCTGGGACATGACTGGCCACGGGTTCGAGTCCTGACACACTGGGTAAATGTAGTGGCAGCTGGGCCCCAGGCGGAGAGCTGTTTGGCGCACGTCCTTCCGCCGCCAAGGATCGCAGGGCAACATTCTTTGCCTCCTGTTGCCGCTTCCTCCTCCTCTTCTTCCACCTGCTCATCCAGTCAGCCACACACCTTCACCACCAACTTCAGCACAGCCCGGGGTAAACGTCAGCAGGCCATTCTGAAACTCATATGTTTGGGGGACAGGCCCCACACCGCACAGGAGTTGTGGCGGGGTATAGAACAACAGACCGACGAGTGGTTGCTGCCGGTGAGCCTCAAGCCCGGCCTGGAGGTGTGTGATAATGGGCGAAATCTCGTTGCAGCTCTGGGACTAGCCAATTTGACGCACATCCCTTGCTTGGCGCATGTGCTGAATTTGGTGGTGCAGAAGTTCATACACAACTACCCCGACATGTCAGAGCTGCTGCATAAAGTGCGGGCCGTCTGTTCGCGCTTCCGGCGTTCACATCCTGCTGCTGCTCGCCTGTCTGCGCTACAGCGTAACTTCGGCCTTCCCGCTCACCGCCTCATATGCGACGTGCCCACCAGGTGGAACTCCACCTTGCACATGCTGGACAGACTGTGCGAGCAGCAGCAGGCCATAGTGGAGTTTCAGCTGCAGCACGCACGGGTCAGTCGCACTACAGAACAGCACCACTTCACCACCAATGACTGGGCCTCCATGCGAGACCTGTGTGCCCTGTTGCGCTGTTTCGAGTACTCCACCAACATGGCCAGTGGCGATGACGCCATTATCAGCATTACAATACCACTTCTATGTCTCCTTGAGAAAACACTTAGGGCGATGATGGAAGAGGAGGTGGCCCAGGAGGGGGAGGAGGAAGAGGGGTCATTTTTAGCACTTTCAGGCCAGTCTCTTCGAAGTGACTCAGAGGGAGGTTTTTGGCAACAGCAGAGGCCAGGTACAAATGTGGCCAGCCAGGGCCCACTACTGGAGGACGAGGAGGATGAGGATGAGGAGGAGGTGGAGGAGGATGAGGATGAAGCATGGTCACAGCGGGGTGGCACCCAACGCAGCTCGGGTCCATCACTGGTGCGTGGCTGGGGGGAAAGGCAGGACGATGACGATACGCCTCCCACAGAGGACAGCTTGTCCTTACCCCTGGGCAGCATGGCACACATGAGCGACTACATGCCGCAGTGCCTGCGCAACGACTCACCTTTTGTGGTTGTGCTATTTGTAGGCACAACTCTAATAAAAGCTTGTCAATGACTGCGATGGAGTCTCAGTTCACTGGTGGATCTGCAGCCGCGGAGGGATGACTTCTTGTCGGAGATCCCTGAAGTCTCCAAGAAGTGGTAGGATACAGATATAAATAGATAAAATATCCCAGGGTGCAAGAATCCAGTCCAGATAGTAATAGTAAATAGAAACGTATTTATTGCAGAAGTACAACGCGTTTCGGGGAGTAGTTCCCCTTCATCAAAACCCGACAAAATTGAAAAGTGGGCGGGGCTAAGAAATCGGGCGTGGCTTATGGTGAGGAGTCCCCAGCCGATGTGCATAGATAAAAAAGTTCAATAGTTGCTGATATAAAATATATATAATGATAACAATGCAGAGGCACCAACAATGCTGGTGAAGCCAGAAACGTGGGGGTGTAGTGCTCCGATCAGTTTATCTGCCTCTGATCCAGGAGCGCTTGTATTGAAGGGGGAGGTCACATGATTGGAAACCGGTCACGTGATCGTGGCTTGCTGGCAGCAGACAGTATCCTGGTTGCTGGGTAACCAGGACGCTTAGTGGCCACACTGAAGTATTGAGGACACGAGCGCAGCGAGGATGACAGGGGAGGGAGGTGGAGTCGGTGTTGCAGGGAGGGCGGACCTGTGGTGTGAAATCTATTGATAGCAAGGGGAGGCTCTGTCATATTATCCGGATCAGGGGCTGAAGGGAGTAGGAATATGAGATGCTCAAAACAGATAAAATGATGATACTTGGTGCTAAAAG
The DNA here is from genome assembly GCF_014858855.1 of Bufo gargarizans. NCBI lineage: Eukaryota > Metazoa > Chordata > Amphibia > Anura > Bufonidae > Bufo > Bufo gargarizans. The sequence goes on along the minus strand of NC_058088.1, from coordinate 131,751,759 downwards.
GATTAATCACTTCTAATAATGATATAATAGCATAAAAAAAATAAAAATAAAAATAAAAATTGTCCATTATAGGGTAACTAATTAGTGATGCATAATTAGTAGTAGAAGAACCAACTAATAGAATAATTATCAACCAGTAATTAATTGGGGGCTAATGATTGGAGAAAGATGGGATGGTGAGGAGGGAGGTGATAAATGAATAGGAAGGTATTACTCCATAATGATGCATGTACATGTTGTTGATTACAGCAATTGATGATAATGGGTATATTAATGGATCAAAAAAATAAAAAATAAAAATAAATATATATATATATGTATATATATATATATATATATATATATATATATATATATAGATGATGAATAAATGATGAAAAATAAATGATAAAGGGAAAGGGGATTTATTATATATTAATCAATAATAAATGAGAAATATATATATGTATATATATATATATGTAAAAAAAATAAAAATATTAAAAAATAAATAAAAGATGAATGAACAAATCCATGATATAGAATAAATGAAATAAAAAATAAATAAATAAATAAATAAAAAATATGAAAAATATAAATAATAAAAATGTTGGCTCAATATATGGAGCGTCATGCTTGCATATGTGCAGAAAAACGGTGGCGGTGGGATATGCATGTAAAGTACTACATTATACAACCTTGGGGGACCTCGGCTGTTTGAAATAGGGAATGTCACGATTGAAACATAACTGAACCCGGGGTATTTCAGAGGTTTATCTCAAAGGCCTCATTAAGACCGAATGGATTAAGGCAGTTGAGTTTGTATATCCAAAACATCTCACGCCTTCTGATCGACTGCATGGTATTGTGGCAATCGGAGCTGATTTGTTCAATGGGCATGATGGAAAAGCCAGTGGCGAGGCCCTCATGGCGAATGGTTGCGTGTCGAGACACGCTGTGCTTTAGAAAACCTTTTTTGATATTTAACAGATGTTTGTTGAGCCTGTTGCGCAAGGTTTGGATTGTCCGCCCCACGTACTGTAGGCCCCAGGGGCATTCCAGTAGATGGATAACGTTCTTTGATCCACAGTCTAAATGTTGTCTGATGGAGAAGGTTCCCCCATTAGATCTACTTTGGAAGAAAGTTGACATCCGTATAGCGGTACAGCAGAGACATTTGGGTTGGTTACATCTGAAGCTGCCAGGTTGTTCGGAGTGTTGGGTTCTCGTAGCGGAAGGTTTGTGGTCGGATCTGTCGGCACGCAGTTTGCTTGGAGCTAATAGATTTTTTAAATTTTTAGCTCTCCTGAACGTCAAGGGGGGGTGACTGGGTAATGATTTGGATAGGAATGGATCGCTTCTTAGGATATGCCAGTGTTTGGATAGTATGCTCCTAATATCCTTATGGTTATTGCTGTATGTCGTGATAAAGTTAGTACTCCATTTATTTTCAGATTTCTTTTTTTTTTTTTTTTTTCAGTGATGTCATCTCTATTATCGTTTTTATTAGTGGGTAGGCAGTTTTCTTGTGTGAGGGTTTTTGCTTTGTTGAAGGCCACTTCTATGATTGGAAGAGGATAACCTTTTTGTATGAACCTCTTACGGATGATCTCACTCTGGGACATGAAGTCTTTGTCTAAGGAGCAGTTCCTTCTAATTCGTTTAAACTGGCCGAAGGGAATATTGGTTTTCCATTTTTTGTAGTGAGAACTGGTGAAGTCCAGATAGCTGTTGCAGTTCACCTTTTTGAAATGCGTGCGTGTTTCTAATTTGTTATTAATGACTTTCAGTTCCAGGTCCAGGTACTCTATTTGCGTCTGATTGTGGGTTCTGGACAAGGTGATGCCCCAATCAGTGGAGTTGAGGTGTGCAACGAAATTATTAATAGAGCAAATATCACCATTCCAAATGATTAACAAGTCGTCAATGTACCGTCGATAAAAGATTATGTTTTGATCCCAAAAACTAGAGTTATAAATGAATCTGGTTTCGAAAGCCCCCATAAACAAATTTGCAAAACTCGGCGCGAAACGCGTGCCCATGGCGGTCCCCTTGGTTTGCAGGTAAAGTTGATCCTGGAAGCGAAACACGTTGTGCATCAGGATAAACCTAATAGAATCAAGAATAAAGGATTTTTGGTCGGTGGGCAAGAGATGGTCGTTGTCCAGATATTGTTTGGTACAGTTGATACCCAATTTGTGTTCAATGTTCGAGTACAGTGCCGTGATGTCTAATGTCAACACTCCGAACAACCTGGCAGCTTCAGATGTAACCAACCCAAATGTCTCTGCTGTACCGCTATACGGATGTCAACTTCCTTCCAAAGTAGATCTAATGGGGGAACCTTCTCCATCAGACAACATGTGGATCAAAGAACGTTATCTATCTACTGGAATGCCCCTGTGGCCTACAGTACGTGGGGCGGACAATCCAAACCTTGCGCAACAGGCTCAACAAACATCGGTCAAATATCAAAAAGGGTTTTCTAAAGCACAGCGTGTCTCGACACGCAACCATTCGCCATGAGGGCCTCGCCACTGGCTTTTCCATCACGCCCATTGAACAAATCAGCTCCGATTGCCACAATACCATGCAGTCGATCAGAAGGCGCGAGATGTTTTGGATATACAAACTCAACTGCCTTAATCCATTCGGTCTTAATGAGGCCTTTGAGATAAACCTCTGAAATACTCCGAGTTCAGTTATGTTTCAATCGTGACATTCGCTATTTCGAACAGCCGAGGTCCCCCAAGGTTGTATAATGTAGTACTTTACATGCATATCCCACCGCCACCGTTTTTCTGCACATATGCAAGCATGACGCTCCATATATCGAGCCAACATTTTTATTATTTACATTTATATTTTTCATATTTTTTATTTATTTATTTTATTTATTTTATTTCATTTATTCTATATCATGGATTTGTTCATTCATTATTTTATTTTTTTATATATTTATTTTTTACATATATATATACATACATATATTCCTCATTTATTATTAATTAATATATGATAAATCCCCTTTCCCTTTATCATTTATTTTTCATCATTTATTCATCATCTATGTATATATTTTTTTTTTGATCCATTAATATACCCATTATCATCAATTGCTGTAATCAACAACATGTACATGCATCATTATGGAGTAATACCTTCCTATTCATTTATCACCTCCCTCCTCACCATCCCATCTTTCTCCAATCATTAGCCCCCAATTAATTACTGGTTGATAATTATTCTATTAGTTGGTTCTTCTACTACTAATTATGCATCACTAATTAGTTACCCTATAATGGACAAATATTTTTTTTTATTTTTTTATGCTATTATATCATTATTAGAAGTGATTAATCCTTTTAGCACCAAGTATCATCATTTTATCTGTTTTGAGCATCTCATATTCCTACTCCCTTCAGCCCCTGATCCGGATAATATGACAGAACCTCCCCTTGCTATCAATAGATTTCACACCACAGGTCCGCCCTCCCTGCAACACCGACTCCACCTCCCTCCCCTGTCATCCTCGCTGCGCTCGTGTCCGCAATACATCAGTGTGGCCACTAAGCGTCCTGGTTACCCAGCAACCAGGATACTATCTGCTGCCAGCAAGCCACGATCACGTGACCGGTTTCCAATCATGTGACCTCCCCCTTTCAATACGAGCGCTCCTGGATCAGAGGCAGATAAACTGATCGGAGCACTACACCCCCACGTTTCTGGCTTCACCAGCATTGTTGGTGCCTCTGCATTGTTATCATTATATATATTTTATATCAGCAACTATTGAACTTTTTTATCTATGCACATCGGCTGTGGACTCCTCCCCATAAGACACGCCCCTTTTCTTAACTTTTCCATTTTGGCGTTTTTTTTTTGTGTATTTAAATGCTGTGTGTTTATGTGATTTCATATGCAGTGTTATGTACCTGATGAAGGGGAACTACTCCCCGAAACGCGTTGTACTTCTGCAATAAATACGTTTCTATTTACTATTACTATCTGGACTGGATTCTTGCGCCCTGGGATATTTTATCTATTTATATCTGTATCCTACCACTTCTTGGAGACTTCAGGGATCTCCGATAAGAAGTCATCCCTCCGCGGCTGCAGATCCACCAGTGAACCGAGACTCCATCGCAGTCATTGACAAGCTTTTACTAGAGTTGTGCCTACAAATAGCACAACCACAAAAGGTGAGCCCTGTACTGGAACCATTTATTTTATCTGTCTACCAACGGTATTACCCTATGGTGCGCCCTGCTTTGTTTTTAACAGCATAAAGTAAATCCTGTGGATCCATTCCCGCTCCATACATGTATGACTCTGGTCTTTAACTACCTGACAACTGTGCCGTGTACGTACGGTGCTCGTCGAATAAGGGTTAAAGTTGGTTCATACAATATGGCCATGTAAACAAAATTCTTCCCCCAAAAAACTTTACAATTGTTAAAAAATGAACAAATAAAAAAAGAAATGTTAAAAAAAAAGACCTTGTACCTGTGAAAACAAAATGAATTAAAAAAAGATGAAGGAAAAAGTTACCATATTAACAATCTGTCTGTCTCATGACAGTTGTGAACTTGCTACTAGGTTTTCCAGAAGCCAAGGGCTTTCCTCCTTTGGTGTGATTGGCATGGATGATCATCTCTCCCTGCCAAGATAATTTGGTTTCTGGGCTGCAGCTCCAAATAGCAGGGCTAGAGACAGATAGTCAGTGCTGGCAGAGATGTTCCCCTATGCCAATCAAGCAAAAGGAGGAATGTCTTTGACTTCTTGGAAACCTAGTCATAGGATCACATCTGTGAAGCCACAAATAGATTTTCTCATCTCCAATCCCCAAAAATTTTTGGGTTTGCAAAAAGGAATGATCTTCTTTATTAAAATAAAAAAGGAAAAGTTTTTTTTGTAATGACTGCTTCGTCCTTTTCCTTGTAAAAACTCCTTTTCAATGCACCAATGCCTTAATCTAATGGTGAGTTACAAAAAAAAAAAATTACTGAGGACGTCACAACTACAGTGGCCTATTCAAATTGCTGACTGGTGGTGGATGCAGCAAACAGCTAATTGGCAGGAGTGCCAGGAGTGAGACCCAATCTCATATTAATGCCCTGTTCTGAGGATAGAACATCAATATGATGGAAACCCCTTTAACCAGACTACTGTCCAATCTTGTACTACCATATTTTTTGCTTTTCTGCTGCAACAATGGGATAGAACAGCAAAAATAATTTAAAACTCATGGGAAAGAGTCAAATTTGACAATTTCAACAAACACTTAAGACTGTGACACAGTAAAGGATATGGTCTGGGACAGTGGTTGGCAAACCGCGGCTCGCGAGCCACAAACGGCTCTTTAGCCCCTTGAATGCGGCTCTTACAGGTGACCTATGTGGCGGCGCTGCTAAGATTTGTAACTCCACTACTGTCGCTCCGCTAAGCGCAGCTGCCCATGGAGTTCTGGGCGGCGCGTGGTCCGGACTAATATGGAAAGGAGGGGGCTCCCCGCCGGCGGCCGATCCGAGTCCCGCTCTGCCTGCCTCTTTAAGAGACTCGACGAGCAGTGACTGTGAGTGAGCGTGCTGCGTCTGTCTGATGTTTCCACAGCTCCGCCCCCCAGAGCAGAGAAGAAGAACCAGCGGCAGCCAGCTACAGCGCACAGACATTGCCAGGGAAGGCCCACCGCCCACCGTCCACACACAGAAGACTTAATGACTGTGACAGGAGGCATCCAAGTTCTAATAGTTACTGGTAGGTAGGTTGGTTAGTTATAACAACTTAGTTACTGGATCCCATTCCCACCATCTCACCTGTCCCAGTAGTGCCAGCCAGTGTACTGTAACTAGCCCGCCCTGGTTCTGTTTTTTGGACTGGACTGGAGAAATGTGCATTGGATTGGGGCGTGGGAGTCATGATAGAGATGTCTGTGCATGTGCAGGCACTGGCACTGCTGGAGAAATGTGCCATGGGACCGCGGCCACCCTGGTTCTGTTTGGACTCTACTGGACTGGAGAAATGTGAATTGGGGGGGAGGGTTATGAGAGAGATGTCTGTACATGTGCTGGCACTACTGGAAAAATGTGCCATGGGGCCGCACTGGTTCTGTTTGAACTGGAGAAATGTGCATGGGGGGGCAAATGACTCAGAGTCATGAGAGAGATGTGACAGAACCAGGGCGGCCCCATGGCACATTTCTCCAGCAGTGCCAGCACATGCACAGACATCTCTCTCATGACTCTCCCCCCCATGCACATTTCCCCAGTCCAGTCCAAACAGAACCAGGGTGGCCGCGGCCCCATGGCCCATTTCTCCAGCAGTGCCAGCACATGCACAGACATCTCTCTCATGACTCTGAGTCATTTGAATCCCCCCAATGCACATTTCTCCAGTCCAAACAGAACCATGACGGCCCCATGGCACATTTCTCCAGATGTGCCAGCACATGCACAGACATCTCAGATTCATGAGAGAGATTTCTGTGCATGTGCCGGCACTGGCACTGCTGGAGAAATGTGCCATGGGGCCGCGGCCGCCATGGTTCTGTTTGGACTGGAGAAATGTGCATTGGGGGGCCCTTATTGCTTTTTGCCCCAGGGCCCCATTTCACCTAGCAAAGCTGGAGAGGGCGTGTACATCTCATATCACCCATATTTCCTCCCACTATTAGGAACCTCCTCCTTACAAACGTCGGAATGTGCTGTGTCACAACAGGAAGTGACTAGGGGAGTGTAAGTTCCCGGGTAGGGAAAAAATTTGGCTCTTAAAAGAAATTGCAATTGGGGCTTTGTTGATATTTGGCTCAGTTAACTGAAAAGTTTGCCCACCACTGGTCTGGGAGGACAGGTATTTTCCTCCCAGTGTGTTCTGCTGGGCTGATTTGCAGCCAGGTGGGGTCAAACACCGGACTGGATTTTAGGTGCCGGTCCGGGTTTTGACAACATCTAGCCATCCTTAAAAGACAGCTGGGCTCAGCAGCAAGTTGTCTCTGTTTTTGGATCTTAGACATGATGCTGTGCTAGAGGCCCCCTGAAGCCTGTTGTGGACCACTGGAAAAACCTCCAAACCAGGTGATTGTTTTGTTATTTGGACTTTCCTTTGTGTGAACGAACACTAAGACTAAAAAAATGTTGCTTTGTTTTTGCCTTGTGTGTGAATAAACCTGCTTTACAAACAGTTTTTTTGCCTCTGTTCTGTGTCCACTTACCTTGCCTACCAGAGGGAATCCCCACAATTGTTGGCTTGGAGCGGGCACACGCAGTGAGGCTGGCGTAAACGCCGAAATATATTTATTTTCGGGTACGGCTGGATGTCCTGGATTAAACCAGCTAAATTCAAACAAGTGACAAGATAGAGGCTGTAATGAAAACCAGTTCCTGTTACAACACATGATGGCTTTACAGACGACAGGAGCGTCCCAGAATGTCCATGATGTCCGGAAAGCGATCGGTGCAGCGATCCCCAAGATGACACCATCAGATGACGTCAAAACCTACCTGCCGATGTACAAACCGGATTCCAAAAAAGTTTGGACCCTAAACAAATTGTGAATAAAAACTGAATGCAATGATGTGGAGATGGCAAATGTCAATATTTTATTTGTAGAACGTAGGTGACAGATCAAACGTTTAATCCGAGTAAATGTATCATTTTAAAGGAAAAATACGTTGATTCAAATTTTCACGGTGTCAACAAATCCCCAAAAAGTTGGGGCAAGTAGCAATAAGAGGCTGAAAAAAGTAAATTTGAGCATAACGAAGAGCTGGAAGACCAATTAACACTAATTAGGTCAATTGGCAACATGATTGGGTATAAAAAGAGCTTCTCAGAGTGGCAGTGTCTCTCGGAAACCAAGATGGGTAGAGGATCACCAATTCCCACAATGTTGCGCAGAAAGATAGTGGAGCAATATCAGAAAGGTGTTACCCAGCGAAAAATTGCAAAGACTTTGCATCTATCATCATCAACTGTGCATAACATCATCCGAAGATTCAGAGAATCTGGAACAATCTCTGTGCGTAAGGGTCAAGGCAATAAAACCATACTGGATGCCCGTGATCTCCGGGCCCTTAAACGACACTGCACCACAAACAGGAATGCTACTGTAAAGGAAATCACAGAATAGGCTCAGGAATACTTCCAGAAACCATTGTCAGTGAACACAATCCACCGTGCCATCCACCGTTGCCAGCTGAAACTCTACAGTGCAAAGAAGAAGCCATTTCTAAGCAAGATCCACAAGCTCAGGCATTTTTCACTGGGCCAGGGACCATTTAAAATGGAGTGTGGCAAAATGGAAGACTGTTCTGTGGTCAGACGAGTCACTATTCAAAGTTCTTTTTGGAAATCTGGGACGCCATGTCATCCGGACCAAAGACGACAAGGACAACCCAAGTTGTTATCAACGCTCAGTTCAGAAGCCTGCATCTCTGATGGTATGGGGTTGCATGAGTGCGTGTGGCATGGGCAGCTTGCATGTCTGGAAAGGCACCATCAATGCAGAAAAATATACACAGGTTCTAGAACAACATATGCTCCCATCCAGACGTCATCTCTTTCAGGGAAGACCCTGCATTTTTCAGCAAGAAAATGCCAGACCACATTCTGCATCAATCACAACATCATGGCTGCGTAGGAGAAGGATCCGGGTACTGAAATGGCCAGTCTGCAGTCCAGATCTTTCACCTATAGAGAACATTTGGCGCATCATAGAGAGGAAGGTGCAACAAAGAAGGCCCAAGACGATTGAACAGTTAGAGACCTGTATTAGACAAGAATGGGAGAGCATTCATATTTCTAAACTTGAGAAACTGGTCTCCTTGGTCCCCAGACGTCTGTTGAGTGTTGTAAGAAGAAGGGGAGATGCCACACAGTGGTGAAAATGGCCTTGTCCCAACTTTTTGGGGGATATGTTGACACCATGAAATTCTGATTCAACATATTTTTCCCTTAAAATGGTATATTTTCTCAGTTTAAACTTTTGTTCCGTGATTTATGTTCTATTCTGAATAAAATATTAGAAGTTGGCACCTCCACATCATTGCATTCAGTTTTTATTCACGATTTATATAGTGTGCCAACTTTTTGGGAATCCGGTTTGTACGAGAAGGTGGCCACAATGGAGAATCTCGGCTATCACTGCAAAAATTATAAGGTTTGAAAAGTAACAAATCGGAATATCACAGAGAAAAATGACTTTTCATATAAAACGTAACATTTACTTTTAAATAACTGATAACGAATACACTTTATTTAAACCATATAATGGATAAAAATACAAGTACATATAATACAGCAGTCGATAAAAGAAACACAGGATAAATGGAAGATCACAATTTGGATAACATGATAGAACATGTGGTCAAGGCTGAAGCTCAACCTTGCGTTTTTGGGGGGGGCGACGGAGGCCTATTTAGCGCCGCCTCACGCTCCCATCATGGACGCCGCGCTCTCACCATGACGTCTCTTCACTTCCGGGTTCAGTTCCGACGCTGCCGCTCTACCCTCGCTGCCGCTCGTTCCTGCCTCCGGTCTGACTTCCTCTGGCCTCTCGAGCCTCACTCCTCCGGTAAGCTAAGCGGCGCCTTGAGCTGCTCCCCATCCTGGGAGCCTCGGCGCCGCGCTCAACAGCGTTCCGCACGTGTTCTCGTGATACTGGGCCCATCTCCTACACTGGTCACCAGGGCAACGCCAACGCTCAGGTCGCCACCACAGGAAAAACTATTACACTCAAGCATGGGCCTCAGCCAACTCACACTGCATCGTAACCATTCAGCACATCCAAGACACTGCCACAGCACCACTGCATCCAACTCACCCTGGTCACCCCTCTTGAGATTATGTGGCAAAAACCCACCACACATCATGCACTCATTTCTGGGTCACTCTTCGCTCAGCAAATCCATACCCAGGAGTGGTCACCAAAAAAAAAAAGTGAGCATCAGGTCGTCCGTCTGCCGCGCGCCAGATTCACGTCACCGTTTTCACTGGGACGCTCGGGTCTCCCTGTCGTTTGTCTGCCGCACGGCAGATTCACGTCGTGTTACTTCTAGGACTCATCAGTTTCATTCGTCCTTCCGTCTGCCGCTCAGCAGATTCATGTCTTTTCCTGACACGCATCAGGTTTCATTCAGCAATTGGTCTCATTCAAGTTTCACGCAATCGTCTGCCACGCAGCAGATTCATGTAAATTTTTTCTGTCTCGCATCAGGTTTTATTCACGCAATTGTCTGCCACGCAGCAGATTCATGTCAATTTTCTGTCTCGCATCAGGTTTTATTCACGCAATTGTCTGCCACACAGCAGATTCATGTAAATTTTTTCTGTCTCGCATCAGGTTTAGTGCATGCAATTGTCTGCCATGCAGCAGATTCATGTAAATTTTTCCTGTCTCGCATCAGGTTTTATTCACGCAATTGTCTGCCACGCAGCAGATTCATGTAAATTTTCTGTCTCGCATCAGGTTTTGTTCACGCAATTGTCTGCCATGCAGCAGATTCATGTAAATTTTTCTGTCTCGCATCAGGTTTCATTCACGCAATTGCCTGCCACGCAGCAGATTCATGGCAATTTTCTGTCTCACTGCAGCTGCCATTTATTTGTCCTGACACGCATCAGGTTTTATCCGGTCTCGTTTCTTTCCCTGACACGAATCAGGTTTTCAATCTTTGTCTGCCACGCAGCAGTCCATGTTCATTTTCCTGACACGCATCAGATTCATTCACCGCCCTGACACGCATCAGGGACAAGTTCTCATGTCACATCTGCATTTCCTGTCGCGGTCCTGCCACGCAGCAGGTGCATCGGTCACCCGACTCGCTCGGCCCGTTTCAACCTGGTTGGACCCTGATGCGCCTCAGGGTCATTCGCCACTAGCCACGCAGCTAGTTCACGGGTTCCTGACCGCCCGCAAGGCATCAGGTCATTCGGGGGCGCCTCACATGTATCAGGCACGGTCAAGCTTGACTCACGGGCTCCCGCTCCCTGATCCACGTCAGGTTCTACTTTTCTCCTGCATCTCTCAAGCCTCACCCCGTGTTTTCCAGGGTCATCCCAGAGGTCTGTCTGGTTCAAAATATTCGTTTAGGCGATTTCCTCCAGGTACCAATCCTAGGTCCCTTTTCCATCCAGGTCATTTCTGTTCCACGGTTTCATACGCCAAGTCCAGGTAAGTTTGGTTTTCACTACTTCATCCCTCAGGATCATGCCGGTATCATGCATGTCGCCTTTTCTTTCAGGTAATCTAGGCCAGCTCGTCAGGTGGGTCAGCCCTCTTAACCTCTTCCTGGTGACGGATTACTGTCACTCTTCGGTGTTATTCAGAGGGTTTTCACGGATTCACTCGCAGGTGTCAGGTGGCCCTATCACCCTTCTTACCTTCCATTCTTCATTCCACAGCACGATGTCCCATGCTTCCGATATCGCCGAGACCCGCTCTATTCCGGAATCGCCCGGCTCGGCCCATGGAAGCACTCTTTCGTTTAGGCAGTGGACCATTCCGAAACTAATGACCAATCTAACCAGGAGAGGCATCCGCTATCCTGCCTCAGCTCGCAAAGCTGAGTTGTACAGGCTACTAACGGCAGAGCCTATCTTAGCTGCAGAAGATCAGGTGTCCCTGTCCACGATCCAGACAGCGCTGGCCCAGCTTCATTCTACCATCAACACTCTTGCCAGTTCAGTGTCTGACATCCAGACCAGGTTGCTGGTGGTGGAGACCAGACCATCAATTCCGAGTACTCCCACCTCTCCGGTTCCAGGCCCGTCTGCCATTCATGCCCCAACCCCAAGTCAGGCTCCCAGCTCCTTCACCATTTCCCCATCACACTTCGTTCCTGATAACATCCGGAAGGACATTTTGGCAGGTAAAGACATAAACTTGGCTTCCATACTCATTTCCACCCACGATTCCAACGAAAACAGGACCATTGCATGTGGAGACGTGTCAGTGGTTCTCAAATCCAAAGACGCCCGGTTGCATAAAAAGCTCTCCATTCCAGAGTTCGTGCTGGCCTTCAGCCTATTCCGAGACATCCTATGCTCTGCCCAACCACACCGTAGAGAGGAACTCGACACCTACCTCTACAGGGTCACTGATTTGGGAAACAAGTATGGAGGTCATGCATTCTACGATTATCATCGCTCGTTTTCCGCCAAAGCCGCTGCTGCTCTGTCTCAGTCCCAGCACATCACGGATTGGTCCACACTAGACATGGAGCTGTTCTGCAGGCATTTTGCGGGCCTCAAAGCTCCCACCTGTGCCAACTGCCAGTCCATCTCGCATTCCTCCAACTGGTGTCCCAATTCAGGGGCTCTGGCCCAAGGCAGACCCTCTGCCATCCCTTCCGGGTCTTCAAAGTTCAGAGCAGAATGTAGACAAATGGGGCAGGCCCATAGTGTTTTTGGGCAGAAGTCAGGTCTGCAACAATTTTAACTGGTCTGATTGCTATTTTGCAAAATGCAAGGCTTTGCATGTTTGCTCCATTTGTTTCAGGGCCCATCCCCAGTCGTCCTGTCCGCAAAGGTCATCCAAACAGCCATGACTATCTGGAGTCAACATCGACCTACTAGCCGCCCTCCTTCTGCATCACCACGACCCTGCATTCGTGCAGTTTTTGGTTTCCTCCCCGCAGACAACTTGGGAGGGTTCCAATCTGCGTTCCGCCTTGGCAGATCCTGAATCAGTGGACTCCCTCATCCAGTCCGAAATCAGCAAGGGTTTTCTCCTGGGTCCATTCACATCTCCCCCCCCCCTTTGACATATGGAGGGTCAACCCCATTGGCCTGGTCACAAAAAAGTTTTCCAATAAAAAAAGACTGATATTCGACCTTTCTGCTCCTCATGCTTCCAGCGCACCCAGTTTAAATTCACTCATCCCTTCAGAGGACTTCTCCATGCGGTACTCTTCCTTGGACGAAGCCATTCGGTTGATTCTCCAGCTGGGGTCAGGCGCTTGGCTTTCCAAGGCAGACATTGCCGACGCCTTCAAACTTCTCCCAGTCTTACCTCATCTATGGAAATTCTATGGCATCAAGTACTATTTCTGTACTATTTCTCAGATAGACTGACCTTTGGAACAAAGAGCAGCCCCTGGCTGTTTGATCAGTTTGCCATAGCTCTCCACTGGGTCTTGGTCAACCACGGCGGATGCTCCAGGGTCATCCATTACCTTGATGACTTTCTGTTAATCGAGACCGCAGATCAAGCACCCAATCAGCTCCAGGTACTTCTCGACTTGTTCTCAAAACTGAACGTCCCGATTGCCCCGGCAAAAGTTGAAGGTCCATCTTCAGTAATAACCTTCCTGGGGATCATCTTGGATACTGGTAAGATGGAAGCCAGATTGCCCAACGACAAACTCCGAAAAATCCAAGATTCCATAAGGAAGTCTGTCATGGCCAGGACCCTCACCAAGGTCGAACTCCAGTCAATTCTGGGAATGTTAAATTTTGCCTCCAAGATCATGCCCCAGGGGCGGGCATTCATCTCCAGATTGCTGCAGCTTATACCTGCTGCCTCGGATCAGGACGCCTTGATCCACCTCGACGCCGTCGCAACGGCCGATCTCCACATGTGGCACCATTTCCTGTCCAGCTGGAATGGCATCTCCCTCTTCGTCCCTTCCTGGGACGATAATTCTCCCACAGTCTTTTCCGACGCAGCAGGTTCAAAAGGGTTTGCAGCCATTTTTAACAACCACTGGTTCGCGGGTCCCTGGCCGCCTCAGATTTCTTCCATCCAGAGTTCCATCAAATCCTCTCCACTTTTAGAAATCTATCCCATCGTGGCAGCTGCCCAGACCTGGGGGGAGATCTGGAGGAACAAGCCGGTCATCTTCGTCACGGACAATCAGGCAGTGGTAGAAATCCTCAGCAAAGGCCGTTCCTCTTCCCCACAAATCATGCCTTTTGTCCGCAGATTAGTGTGCCTTGCTTTAAAGTATAATTTTCATTTTTCATGCAGGTTCATACAGGGTTCAGCAAACACAGCGGCCGATGCCCTCTCTTGTTTCAACTTCCCGGTTTTCTTTCAGGTGATGCCAGACGCGGATCCATCAGGGGTCCCTCGAGACCCTGACGATGGATTGAGCAAGCATGTCAGAACGGCTAGATCACTCATCCATCATTCCTTATCCCTCAATACAGCCAGGAATTACAAGACAGGGTGGGAAACCTTCACACAATTCTCCCTCAGACACCCACAAGAACACCTGGACGGACCGAACAACTTATGTCATGGCATTCCTGGCTTATTGTCACACAGACGTTCACCTATCTTTCAATACCATCAAATTATACCTTGCAGGGGTACAACATTTCTTCACTTTAGATCACCCAGCCAGCCAGTCCATATTTTCTTCTCAGGCCATCAAATCCACCCTCAGAGGGATCCAAAAGAACAGCAGCAAGCCAGAGTCCCGTAGAAAACCAGTCACCGGGGCAATGTTCAGGGTTTTTTCCACCTCCCTAGACAATGATCCTTTCGGGCCATATAAAAGCATAGTGATTAAAGCAGCCATGTACCTCTGTTTCTACGGGTTCTTATGGCCCGGGGAATTCACCAGCTCTCCTGGACACGCAGGCCCCACTTTAGATCAGTTGGTCTGGCAGCAGACGCATTGCACCCTATCACTCCCTTCCACCAAAACGTCTCAAGTGGGACCGCCAGTCAAAATTTGCTATTACCAGACCTTCAATGAATGGTGCCCGGTTGCCTTGTTCAAAAATCTACTCGCCATCTCAAAGGTTTCCACGCCAGGCAACCCTCTCTTTCCCTTCAACTCCAAATATCTCACGGCTTCACAGTTCATTCACCATATCAGAACCTTAGCTTCCGGACTAGGGTTCGATGTCAAGGCCATCTCGGGACATTCATTTCGCATAGGGGCGGCCTCCGCAGCATCAAGTCACGGAGTCCCAGCGCACGTCATCCAGAAAATGGGCAGATGGCAATCTTCCTGTTTCACGCACTACATTCCAAATCCGCGGACCGAGATTGCCAAAGCCTTCACCAGCTTAGATCTATGAGTTCCACATTAATCTTTCCTACCCGTTGATTTTTACCCCTCATTTAGCTTGCACCCCACCATGGCTTCCCGAACACCCCAGCCATCCATAGTTGACAGTCAAGTCATCCCTTTCCCCTCGGTTCTTCCACGCGGTTTCCCACCGTAGCCAGGACCACAAGTAGTCAAGGCTGAAGCTCAGCCTGCGTTTGTGGGAGGGGCGAAGGAGGCCTATTTAGCGCCGCCTCACGCTCCCATCATGGACGCCGCGCTCTAACCCCTCCCACCCTTCCTCTTTCTTCACCTCTCTCACCATCAGGCATGCCCCTCATTTAGCTCGCACCCGGCCATGGCTTCCTGCACAGCCCAGCCATCCATAGTTGACAGTCAAGTCATCCCTTTCCCCTCGGTTCTTCCACACGGTTTCCCACCGTAGCCAGGACCACAAATAGTAGATAAGTCATAAAAGTTACTAAAATCAATAAGTGACAAATACCCAGACAGGTAAAGAATGCAGAGCTTTGATCTAAGACCCATAAAACGCTACACTAAGCCAAATACAAATACATGTATAAAGAAATGGCAGCGTATATAAACAAAGTAATAAATGGATGATTACATAAATACCAGAGTGATGATCCGCAGCTCCGACGCGCGTTTCACGTAAGCTTACTCAAAGGGTGTAAGTCTTGATAATTTGCTAATTTGGTATGTTGGCGTAGCACACATACTTATCTTTGAGCTGGTTGCTATAGGTGTGTATTGTTTTACTTTTAAATGTTAATATAATACTATATATATATATATATATATATATATATATATATATAAAATCATGAACAATGTCAGTACAAAGCCTTACTTTGGATGTGTCCAGGATAATACAATTCAAACTAAAATCTGACAACTTACAGTTTGGAGACTGAGGACCTGGCCAATGAATATACGAGAGGTGAAGTCAGGACAGGGGGGGGGAATCCCTAATGTATCCCTCAACGTTACTTCTGCCTACAGGCGGAGAATCCGCCCTGAGAGGGGCGACCCCCACCTATCGGTGGCTAAACCCTCACTGTCACCCACTTTAACCCTGCCAATGGAATTTTCAGGTTCTTGTCACTTTTTAGATGCTTGTCTGGACGCGTTTCCCCAGTGTCTGTAAAACTGGTTCATCAGGGGACCCAGGAAACCTACCTGGCGCAATGTATGAGAAGGTGGCCTCAAGGGAGAATCTACCCTTTGACCAATGGGCTGAGGTTGTTGCTCCGTTCCTGACATCCGATTCCCAGCGGGTGTATTTCGACTTGCCGTACGATCAACCGGCCCGACTACCAGAAAGTCAAGGGTGAGATTCTGGCAAGACTGTGTGAATGTGTTGGTCCGGGCCCAGAGGGTGCATCAGTGGGGATTCAACCCAGCTGAGCCTGCGATACCCAAATATTATAACTTGCTTCACCTCTTGCAAAAGTGGCTACAGCCTGATGTGCTGAGCCCCACTGCTATGCTGAACCGTTTGTTAGCTGATATGTTCTGGAGGGCTTTGCCACCCCCTCTATAGCACTGGATCGGCCAGGTGTCTCATGGCAATGTCCTTGAGATGGTGGACCTGGTGGAATGCTATGAGGCTACCAGGAATCTAAAGGGCTTTTTTTTGGGAGGGAGCCAGTCAAACTCCAGAAATCTCCACCCCAGGCCCAGAGGTTTGAGCCATTAAAACCCATTCAGGATGTCCCACTGCGGACCTGGCTCTGAAAGTCTGTTGGCGGTGTCAGGAGCCTGGCCATGTAAGGGCTGACTGACCCCATCGGGTTGAGCCTATGGACACTAACTATGGCTACCGTCAGTCACCATATGCCAGGAAGCTGTGTGCAACAGGTACCCCAGAGACTCCAGATCACTTCTGCCAGGTGGAAGTGGGAGACACTCCAGCGGAGGTCCTGCTGGACTCAGGCAGTCTGGTGACCCTAGTAAGGGCTCCTCTGGTACGGTCAGCTGAGTATACTGGCTGGAAAGTCGGGGTCATGTGCATTCATGGGGACTTGAAAGGCTATCCCACCGCCATGGTGTCTCTAACCAGGGGGGCCGGCAGTTAGTTGCCACAAACTTACACTACGAACTTATAATCGGGAGAGACTTCCCGGGTTTCCCGGCACTGTGGCCTGCTAGGGTGACTGGTGCCCATGAGACAGGGGTAACCCCAGCAGACTGGCCTTGATCTGGAGGGAGGCCAGAACCTTGGGAACCCAAGGCCGAAGGGCCAGCGGTAGGGGTGACTGCTACTTTGGTGGAAGAGGGAGAGACAACCCGAGTGAGTGTAATGGTGGGAGACGTGGAGGACTTGCCGCCGGGGCCTGAGCTGGCAGACCTCATTGTCTCCGGAGATAATTTTGGTACTGCACAACACCGGGACCCAACCATATACCGAGCCTGGGAAAATGTATTAATAATAGATGGTGAACCACAACAAGCTGGGGCAGAGTCGGTGTTCCCCCGTTTTGTGGTTCATCAGGATATGTTGTATCGGGTAAACCAGCTGCGGGGTGAACCCATTGAACAGTTGGTGGTGTCCCAGGCTTATCACAAACTCGTGTTAGAGTTAGCCCACCAACAAGTTCTTGGGGGTCATCTGGGAATGCAGGAAACACAGGACCGGATACTACAATGGTTTTATTGGCCCAGTGTGTTTAGGGAGGTGGAAGAATTCTGTAAGTCTTGCCCAACCTAACAGGCAACTAGCCCCCAGCAGCTTTTCCGCAGTCCCTTGGTACCTCTCCCGATCATCGAGGTACTGTTTGAGCGAATCGCTATGGACCTCGTAGGCCCAGTGCCGAAGTCCCTTGGAGGACACCAACAGATCTTGGTTGTCCTAGACTACGCCACTCGGTACCCGGAGGCGGTGCCACTGCGAAATACATCGGCTAAACTTATAGCTAAGGATCTAATGGAGATGTTCTCCCGAGTGGGGCTACCAAGGTCATGAGGGAGCTCTGAAAGTTGCTGCATATCAAACAGTTACGGATGTCCATGTACCATCCGCAAACGGACGGTCTGGTAGAGAGGTTTAGGAAAACATTAAAAACGATGTTAAAAAGGGTGGTGTCTAAAGATGGGAAGGATTGGGACCTTCTTCTGCCCTATCTCATGTTCGCTGTGCGAGAGGTACCCCAGGCCTCTACTGGGTTCTCGCCCTTCGAACTGCTATATGGCAGACATCCTTGTGGTTTCTTGGACGTAGCCAAAGATGTTTGGGAACAGCAACCTACTCCACACAAAAGTGTTCTTGAGTACATTATCCAGAAGGAAGAAAGCATGGAGACAGTGTTACTGCAACACGCCAGACCTGCAGGGGATGACGAAGTGAGGTCACAGTTATGGGCAATCGAGGGTACTCACTATATTTGAAGAACCCTGGGCGCGTGGCAGTGAAGGAGAGGTAGACACAGTTCCTCTGGGGCACGCTCTGTAGATAGGGACCAGGCCGGATGGTAGTTGAGGTGCCCTGGATGTTACAGGTATTTTGTGTCCCTGTGGTATTCGTGACGCCAGTGCCTTTGGCCGGTGGCACGCCGGTTGATGGTTGGAAAGATGACGGTACACAAGTATGCAGTGAACCAAACGGAAACTTTACTGGACAATCCAACTTTGTACAGCAGGGAGTAGTACAGTCTTTAGATTATTACAGTTCCACAGAAGGGGCTTATTCACAAGTATGGCAGGCAATAGTCATGCAAGTTACACTGAGGGTAAATTCCACAAGCACTCATCAGCAGGTTGTACTTTTCCCAGAATCATGTACACTGTCCTTTCTAGAACTCCTACTCTGGCTTGATAACTCCCAAGGCCCGGATGCCTGAAAGGGTGGCTTATATCCTTGGTTACTTCCTTCCTCAGGTATTATACTGCTTGCTATGATTCCTAAGATCTTCTGCCTATCAGGGTCACTTCACTTACCCTGGGATGCCTCCTCCTATCAGGTGGGTAACTGTTGGTTTCTCCCAGGAGGTTGAATCCTGCAACTGGGGTATCTCTTCAGAGCTAACTTAGGCTCTCTTGTTCTTCAAGCAGGCTGGAGCTTCTCAACAGCCTCCTGGACATCACTAGCAGCCAGGGCTATCCAGCTGCATGTCAGGAGCAGGCTTACTGGCCTCTGTCTTCTCAGACTCCTGACTCTGCACTGCCTCTCCCTGTCTGGGTCTGGCCATTTATACTAGGGGCTCCCTATCTCCCTCTAGTGTCTGGGATGTCTAACTACACCCAACTAGGCCTGCTGCTGCATTAGACAGGGGCATATAACAACACATTAAAACATACATTAAATATGACATTTCTGTTCCTTGTGAGTAAGAGTAATGCACACACCAATTGACCCTTGTGTAGTGCCCACCCATACCTAGTGGGACACTACATTACCTCTTGTTAGGGAGCATATGGAGGCTGCTCAGCAAGCACAAAGTTGTATCTATAATCGGCAGGCCCGGGTGATCGACTTTTGATTCTGGTACCGACCGTGGACAGTAAGTTCCTGGCTAGGTGGCAGGGGCCCTACAAGGTACTCGAGAAAGTTGGAGAGGTAAATCACAAGGTACAACAGCCAGGGCAGCGAAAGCTGGAGCAGGTCTACCATGTTAATTTACTAAAACCTTGGAAAGATAGTGAGACCTGTACTGAAGACAGCCCGCTGCCGGGTTTTCTAGCAGAAGAGGTTCCGGCCCCTCTGTCTGATGCAAGGGAAGTAGTTGCCACAGTAAAAATTGCTGACAGCCTCTCCTCTAAACAGGCTCAGGAGGCCAGGGAGTTCATTAGTTGGAACACTGATGTGTTCTCAGACCTCCCTGGATGCACTTCCGCAATCTGGAATGACATTGTCCCTGAAGCTTTCATCACACCAGAGGGGCTGTATCAGTATAAGGTATTACCCTTTGGTCTACATGACGCTTCCGCCACATTTCAAAGGCTAATGGACATTGTACTCCATCCATCATCGGTATGCTTCGGCGTACCTGGACGATATCGTTATCCACAGTACCGACTGGGAAAATCACCTACCTAAGGTACAGGCTGTGGTGGACTCCCTTAGGAAGGCTGGCTTGACCGATAACCCAAAGAAGTGTGCGATAGGTTAGAAGAGACTAAATACCTTGGGTATGTCATTGGGCGCTGAGTCATCAAACCCCAAGTAAACAAAATAGAGGCCATACGGAATGGGCCCCAACCTGTAACTTCTAGGCAAGTAAAGTCATTCATGGGGATGGTGGGCTATTACATGAGGTTCGTCCCCCACTTTGCTACGATAGCCTCGCCATTGACAGGACTTTTGAAGGGACATAAGTCTGTGATGGTTTACTGGGATGATCAGGCGGAAGAGGCATTCTCTGCTTTGAAGTCGGCCCTGTGTGGGTCCCCGGTTTTGGTGACACCCGACTTAAAGCAGAAATTTATAGTACTAACAGATGTCTCCGAGTTGGGCATCGATGCTGTCCCAGGAAGTCAATGGGGAGGAGCATCCCGTTGTCTTCCTCAGCCGTAAGCTTACCCCAGCCGAGACCAGGTACAGTATAGTGGAGAGAGAGTGCCTGGCTATCAAGTGGGCATTCGAGTCTCTCAGCTATTATTTGTTGGGGAAAAAATTCTGCTTCTTGACCGACCACTCCCCTCTCTGGTGGATGAGCCAGGCCAAAGACAGAAATGTCCGGGTCACTCGATAGTTCCTGTCCTTACAGAACTTTAAATTTACAGTGGAACACAGGGCAGGACGGTTACAGGGAAATGCGGATGCCCTGTCCCGGGTTCATTGTCTGGCAAATGTGTTCACCCCCTCAGGGTTGAACAAAGGGGGGGGGGGTATGTGACACAGTGAAGGGTATGGTCTGGGAGGACAGGTATTTTCCTCCCAGTGTGTTCTGCTGGGATGATTTGCAGCCAGGTGGGGTCAAACACGGGACTGGATTTTAGGTGCTGGTCCGGGTTTTGACAACACCTAGCTGTTCTTAAAAGACAGCTGGGCTCAGCAGCAAGTTGTCTCTGTTTTTGGATCTTAGTCATGATGCTGTGCTAGAGGGCTGAGTGCCGCATATGGGGAAACAGGCCCCCTGAAGCCTGTTGTGGACCACTGGAAAAATCTCCAAACAAGGTAATTGTTTTGTTCTTTGGACTTTCCTTTTGGGTGAAAGAACACTAAGACTGAAAAATGTTGCTTTGTTTTTGCCTTGTGTGTGAATAAACACTGAAGTTTTGCTTTACAAACTGTTTTTGTGCCTCTGTTCTGCGTCCTGCCTACCAGAGCGAATCCCAACAAGACCTAAATAAAAAATTAAGTAGACAACTGTTAAATTAACCAATGATTTTAAGTGTAAAAGGTAAGAAACATTAACGCCTTAAGGGCATAGCCATTTTTCACCTTAACCCCTTTGGGACACAGCCTTATTTCACCTTAAGGACCAGGCCATTTTTTGCAAATCTGACCAGTGTTACTTTAAGTGGTGATAACTTTAAAATGCTTTGACTTATCCAGGCCATTCTGAGATAGTTTTTTCGTCACATATGTAATTCATGACACTGGAAAAAAGAAGTAAAAAATAATAATTTTTATTTATAAAAAAAATAGAAAATTTACCAAAAATTTGCAAAGAATTGTAAATTTCTAAGTTTAAATTTCTCTACTTCTATAATACATAGTAATACCTCCAAAAATAGTTATTGCTTTACATTCCCCATATGTCTACGTCATGTTTGGATCATTTTGGGAATGATATATTTTTTTTTTACACCATATCCCATTTGAAGCCCCCCTGATGCACCCCAAGAGTAGAAACTCCATAAAAGTCACCCCATAAGAAACTAAACCCCTCAAGGTTTTTAAAACAGATTTTACAAACATTGTTAACCCTTTTGGTGTTCCACAAGAGTTATTGGCAAATGGAGATGAAATTTCAGAATTAAAAGTTTTGGGCAAATTTACCATTTTAATCCATTTTTTTCAGTAACAAAGCAAGGGTTAACAGCCAAACAAAACTCAATATTTATGGCCCTGATTCTGTAGTTTACAGAAACACCCCATATGTGTTCGTAAACTTCTGTATGGGCACACGGCAGGGTGCAGAAGGAAAGGAATGCCATACGGTTTTAGAAGGCAGATTTTGCTGGACTGATTTTTTGACACCATGTCCCATTTGAAGCCCCCCTGATGCACCCCTAGAGTACAAAATCCAAAAAAATGACCCTATTTTAGAAACTACGGGATAGGATGGAAGTTTTGTTGGTACTAGTTTAGGGTACATATGATTTTTGGTTGCTCTATATTACACTTTTTGTGAGGCAAGGTAACAAGAAATAGCTGTTTTGGCACCGCTTTTATTTTTTGTTATTTACAACATTCATCTGACAGGTTAGATCATGTGGTATTTTTATAGACCAGGTTGTCACGGATGCGTCGATACCTAATATGTATACTTTTCTTTATTTCTGTAAGTTTTACACAATGGTTTCATTTTTGAAGCAAAAAAAATAATGTTTTAGTGTTTCCATAGTCTGAGAGCCATAATTTTTTCAGTTTTTGGGCGATTACCTTGGGTACGGTATGATTTTTGCAGGATGAGATGACAGTTTTATTGGCACTATTTTGGGGTGTGTGTGACTTTTTGATCGCTTGTTATTACACTTTTTGTGATGTAAGGTGACAACAAAATTTTTATTTTACATTTTTTACGGTGTTCATCTGAGGGGTTAGGTCATGTGATATTTTTATAGAGCCGGTCGATACGGACGCGGCAATACCTAATATGTACCGTATTTTTCGCCCCATAAGACGCACTTTTTCTTCCCCCAAAATGGGGGAGAAATGCCCCTGCGTCTTATGGGGCGAATGCGTGCAGTTTAGAGCGAGCGGGGACTCGGGGAGGGACTGGGAGGAGGAGCTGGGGGCTGGCAATAGCGGCGGGGCGGTGCAGTCAGTGTAATATAGCCCCGCCGCTCCGGTAAAATCAGATGTCATATTGAATTAATACTTATTAAACATGCCCCCTTAGTCCTATTACTACCTTACTTCCTAATTGCGGCAGTAGAATTCAGGCAGGCCGGGCGGGCGGGCGGCAGCGTAACTCTTGTCACGTGCCTGCGCCGCCTACTTTATGAATGAAGCAGGCGGCGCAGGCAAGTGACGTCCGTGAGAGACGCGCCGCCCGTCCTGCCTGCATTCTACACAAGCGATTAGGATGTAAGGTGCCGTAGTACTAGGACTGAAGGGGCATGTTTAATTAGTATTAAATGAATATGACATAATATTTTAGTTTACTAGAGGCGGCGGCGGCGGGGGGGGGGGGGGGTAGGGGGGGCGGGGCGGAGGGCTGGCGATCTGTGGATGGCACAGTTATGGGCTGGGGGGGGTCTGTGGATGGCACTGTTATGGGCTGGGGGTCTCTGGATGGCACATATATAACAGTGCCACCCACAGATCCCCCCCTGTAACAGTGCTATCCACAGATCCCCCCCTGTAACAGTGCCATCCAAAGATCCCCCTGTAACAGTGCAAGCCACAGATGCCCCCCATAACAGTGTCCGTCATTCACAGATGCCCCCCATAACAGTGTCCGTCATCCACAGATGCCCCCCATAACAGTGTCCGTCATCCACAGATCCCCCCATAGCAGTGTCCGTCATCCACAGATCCCCCACATAACAGTGTCCGTCATCCACAGATCCCCCCCATAACAGTGTCCGTCATCCACAGATCCCCCACATAAGTGTCAGTCATCCACAGATCCCCTGTAATAGTGCCATCCACAGACCACCATTAGTTCCAAACCCACCAAACCTTTTGGTTAAAAATATTTTTTTTCTTATTTTCCTCCCCAAAACCTAGGTGTGTCTTATGGGCCGGTGCGTCTTATAGGGCGAAAAATACGGTATACTTTTTTTATTTATTTAAGTTTTACACAATAATATTTTTGAAACAAAAAAAATCATGTTTTAGTGTCTCCATATTCTGAGAGCCATAGTTTTTTCAGTTTTTGGGAGATTATCTTTGGCAGGGTCTTATTTTTAGCGGGATGAGATGACGGTTTTATTGGCACTATTTTGGGGTGCATATGACTTTTTGATCGCTTGCTATTACACTTTTTGTGATGTAAGGTGACAAAAAATGGTTTATTTAGCATAGTTTTTATTTTTTACAGTGTTCACCTGAAGGGTTAGGTAATGTGATATGTTTATAGAGATGATCGATATGGATGCGGCGATACCCAATATGTATACTTTTTTTTCAACTTTATTTGGGGAAAATGATGTTTTTGTTTATTTTTATTTGAAACTTTTAGTTTTTTGGGGGGGAAACTTTATTTTTTAAACTTTTTTTTTTACTTTATTTTTTGTCCCACTTTGGTACTTGAACTTTTGTGGGTCTAATCCCTTTACAATGCATTCCAATACTTCTGTATTGGAATGCATTGGCTGTATGAGTAATACTGTGTGTATTACTCATATAGCTTCCTGCCTGTGAGATCCAGGGGTCTGGATATCACAGGCTCGTCACTGAAAGACAGACCGATGCCTTTCTTAGGCATTGCGCTGCCTTCCATGCCCTCGGGTCCCCCCTACAGCAGCATGGGGACGCAATGGCACCGCCGCAACTGCAAGTAAAACCCGTAGGTCTGAATTGACCTGCAGGTTTGAGGTGATCACCGAGACGGGGGGTTGCGGGACCCCCCCTCCCGCGCATTTAGCCAAGGTGCCTGCTCAATGATTTGTGCAGGCACCTTGTTCCGATCACCACCCGCCGGGCAGCGGTGATCGGCAATAAGTACCAGGACAACATGCCGTACCGGTACGTCAGGTGTCCTGAAGAGGTTAATGACTAGACCATTTTACAAACCCTTTAGATATTACACTGGAATTTAAAGCAAATTTTCCAGCGTTAGGGATTCCGTTATGGCTTTCCATTATAACATGGTTATAACGGATTGCCCAGACAGAATGCAATATGGAAGGCTTTAAAAGGCATTCCATTTGCTTTCCGTCCTAACTGAAGTCTATGGGATTGCATAACGGATCTGTCTTGGTCCCGTTATGCAAGACGGAAAACAAAGTACAGATGTAGCAGGGTTAGCACTTAAACTCTTAACTCAAATTTCTTAAATCATATTGTTATCTTGAAACAAAAGCCATTGAAAAGCAATTGAATGTGTATGCTTAGTTTAGATAACAGATCTCAGAAAGCATGAGTGTTAACTACTACATCGGTAAGACTTTTCTGTCTTGCATAACGGGACCCAGACTGAGCCGTTTGATTCCCATAGACTTCTATTAGGACAGAAAGCAAATGGAATGCTTTTTAAAGGCTTCCGTTTTACATTCCGTCATAATATAGGTCTATGGGCAGAAGAACAGATCCATCCTTCCATCTTATGGATTCTGTTATTTTCCGTTATAACCATGTTATAACAGAAAGCCATAACAGAATTCCTAACGCTAGTGTTAACCCTTAACAGTAAAACAAACCTGAATATTTATTACACAGATTCTGGCATTTACAGAAATACCATATATGTGCTTGTAATCTGCTGTACAGGCACACAGGAGGGATCAGAAGTGAAGGAGTGCCATATGGCTTTCGGAGGGCAGATTTTACTGGAATCATTTTCTGGCACCATGTTGCGTTTGAAGACCCCCCTGAGGCACCCTGAAAGAGAAAACCCTCAAAAAGTCACATTATTTTGGAACTACACCCCCTAATGAATATTTCAAAGGGTGTACTCAGTACTTTGGCCCAACAGGTGTTTCATAGAAAGAAGAAACACATGGCAATGAAAAATAAATTTTTTTTAACCAAAAATATCATTTTCACCCCAATTTTGAAAATAGTACCATGTCTTATTTGAAGACCCCCTGAGGCACCCCAAAGAGAAAACCCTCAAAAACTCATCCCATTTTGGAAACGACACCCCTTAAAATATTCATGCAGAGGTATAATGATCATTTTAAAGATATATTTTTTCAGTTGGAATTTTGTGGGAGTATACAATAGTTAGGCCACACAAACATGGCCATAGTGCTGCCATATATTTTTTTATATTTTAGATATGATTCCAATTTTTTAATTGGCGACCTTACAATAGAGATGTACATAATGTGCCTACCCTATTTGTCTATATGAAAAAGGTAAAGGAGGTTAAAATAAGAAGAATGGTACACAAGAAAACAGTCTTTGATGCACAATCCTGGTTTATCAGGACAAGTGGCAAGCTGATAACTAGAGATGAGCAATTTTTAAAAAAAATTAAAATTCATCCGGTTCGATACAAATTTATTTGCGGCAAATTGCATTAAAAACTATTATTTCCTGGCTGCAGAGAGCCTTTATACTGGTGTAAAACACTGTCTTGCAGTAACACGAATAGGGAGTCTGCAGTGGTAATGAAATTATACTGTGAGTCAGTATGCAGATGACAGGCGTCGCTCTTAGAATCACTGCATACTTCACATATTTGGGCAGTCAAGGGGCCAAAACTGACCAAATAACTAAAGTATGAACTCAGCCTTACAGTTCGATGTAAGTGTCAAGAAGAATCGCACTCCTTTTACACCGTCGGCAGCTGATTCCACATGGATGTCAACAGAACCTGTTCTATTAAACGCTTATACAAGTAGAGCTCCCCGGACAGAGGGGAGAGGGTGTCAGCAGTAAGTTTATGTGGACGTCACTGATTATTTTGCCCTTCCGCTGATCCATCAGAACAATAACCCCCAAAAAATTGAACCTGTCTGTTGAGAATCCACCTTCACTAATTCAGCATTTGGTCAGTAATCTATCAGTATTCCTAATGCCCAAAAAACAGAAGTGGATCCAAAACAGAGATGACACATGAAGGGAATATTTGCATGTCTTCTGTGTTTTGTACCCACTCCTGCTTTTGGCTACCAAATCACAGGCCAATTCTGATGGGACCATACAGGCCTTTCAGCTGCAACACAGACGGGATCCGTTGTGTGTCATTTTTCCTTCCTTCTGACAGATGAGAAAAAGGGTCAAATAAATGCCAGCCAGGCCGAAAAAAATAATGGCCCAGTCATAAAGTGGGGAGAGGGGGAAAAACATGAGAAGTCCACAGAGTAGCCATATGACATAGTGGTGAGGTGGAAGCAACATGAAAAGACCACAGAGTGGCCCAAATAGAGTCTGGAGGTGGCAGCAGCACCAGGATGCTTCAGAGTGGCAAAGTGACATAGTGTGGAGGTGGCAGCAGCATCAGGAGGCCACAGAGTGACATGGTGACATACTGTGGAGGTGGGAGCATGAGGATACCACAGAGTGGCAAGGTGACATAGTGTGGAGGTGGCAGCAGCATCAGGAGGCCACAGAGTGGTAAGGTGACATAGTGAGGAGGTGGCAGCAGCATGAGGAGACAAAAGAGTGGCAAGGTGACATAGTGTAGAGGTGGCAGCAGCATTAGGAGGCCACAGAGTGGCAAAGTGACAGAGTGGAGGTGGGTGGCAATACCAGCACCCGCTGAAGATGGTGGGTGAAAGAAGGAGCACTTGGCATCAGATGTGTGGCATCAAGAGGGTGACAGCATCAGAATTGTAGCTGAGGCAGATAGCCAGAAGAAACCGGTCTCTTTTGTCAAAGTAATGATGTGGCACCATGGATGATCTAGTCTGATGCATCAGGCATTGGTGAGTGGAAATCCAGGCTGATCCACCCCTGATTCATCTTGACAAAGGTCAATCTCTCCGCATTTTGGATGGACAGGTGATTCCTTCTTGGGGTAACTATGGCCCACGCCGCACTAAACACCCACTCTGATGCCACACTACTGGCTGGGCAGGACAGCTTTTCCAGGGCAAACTCAACCAGTTGCGGCCACAAATCCAGTTTAGTTGCCCAGTAGAAGAGTGGATCTTTAATGTGGGGTGGCAGGGTATTGTCCAAGTATGCCACCACCTGCTGGTTCAGGTCCTGCTCCAGGTCTAGCTGCTGCTGCTGTTGAGTCGTTTCTTCACTATGCGGGTGAAGAAAGCTGCTCATTAGCCACTCTAGACTCAGGCTGCTACTTATGGAGCTAGTGCTGCTCCGGCCACCCCACCCTAACAGCCATGGCTGTGGAACGTAAGCACAGAGGGCCCCCCCCCCCCCGGTCAGACCTGCGAGAGGATGGACGATGGCGCAGATGGGTAGCAGCCAACTGGCTACATAGGATGTCTCTATAGTAGTTCAGTTTGATCTCCCTCTCATCGGGTGTAAAAAAGGCTCCCATTTTGGACCGGTAGCGAGGGTCCAACAAGGGGGAGAGCCAGAAGTCATCTCTCTGCCGAATGGTGACAATTCGGCTGTCACTACGCAAGCAAGTGAGCATGCATCGGGCCATTTGTACAAGTGACTCGGAGGGACTCCCTGCCTCCATCTCCACTGCATACTGCAACGGTGTGTCTGGGCCCTCTGCCTCCTCTTCCTCATCGCCCTGTAGCTCCTCTGGCTGTTCCTGCTCCTCCTCTCCTGTCATCTGTGTAGCAAAAAACACCCATCTCGCTACACATTGCTTGTGCTCCAATGTCCTCCTTCTCCTCCTCCAGTTCAGCCCCCACAGGGCTCATGTGGCTGTGAGATCTAGGCGCCACATCTCCAGTCCATTTTTCTTTTAGACAAGCTTTGAAATTCAGACCGTCAACGTGCAAAGGTCAAGCTTCCGGGAGGATACCTCGAGCTGTGAAAATGACTGCTCCTTCATGCCTCTGACCTACTTCTGGGGGTTAACACCCCATAGGTGGGTATTTGCATAAATGATGTTCTTGTTCACTGACTTTAACCGCCTCCGGACCGCCTAACGCAGATGTGCGGTCCGGAGGCGGCAGCGCTGCGCACAGTCACGCATATACGCGTCATCTCGCGAGACGCGAGATGATGCGAATATGCGCCCGCGCATGCGCAGTTTGCGCCGGCATTTCGTTCAGGACTATTTCGTCAGCCGTGATCATTGGCTGGCAGGTTGCTGATTTTTTTAAAAACCAATCAGAAGCCACATAGCAGATCATATTAGTAAATATGATCTGTTATATGGCTGCCCTGCTCCTCTGCTGGTCCTTTTCGTCGGTTGGATCCAGCAGAGGAGCAGGCTTCACAGTGAGTACACCAAACACTACACTTTAGCCCCTGATCACCCCCCTGAACCCCAATTAACCCTTTGATCACCCCTTTGTCAATCACTAGTGAAAGGAAAAAAGTGATCAGTGTAAACTGTCACTTTTTTTTTCACTGGTATTGACCGTTAGGTTTTAGGTATAGTTTAGGCCCCTTGGTTAGGTAGTTAGCAATCAGTTAGCGCCCAGCCCACCGCACCGCAGTCCGTTATTCGCTGATTAGCGTATCGCTAATCAGCATTTGTACTTTTATAGTATCTGGAAGTGATCAAAACTGATCACGGTCAGATCTATAATAGTACTAGTGTCACTTTAGTTCTCCCTCCACCCAAAACGCAGTGTTTGCCCGATCAGGCCTGATCGGTCGCCCACACGTGCGTTCGCCCACACCCGCCCCACCGCAGTGACAAAAAATATTTTTTTTTCGGTTCACTGCACAATCACTTTACACGCACTGCGGCGATAAAAAAATCAGTTTTGATATTTTTTATCAACCGCAGCGGCCTCCGGTACTTCGCTAGCCTCCCCTTTGTAAGACAGGCTTGCTTTTTTTTTCTTGGGTAGTCTCAGGGAATACCCCTAAATTTAGTTGCCCACGTGTCTAACAGGGGGTATTCTTCTGAAGAGGCCTACAGGCTTCTGACCCAGTCGGATGAGGAGTGGGAACCCTCATCTGATGAATCCAGCGGGTCAGAATACGAACCTGTAGAAAGCAGTGGCTCTCTGACCCAAAGTTCGGACGAGGAGGCTGAGGTCCCTGATACCACCAGGCGTACCCGGCCCCGTGTCGCTAGACCACAGGTTGCGCAGGATCCGCTTCAAGAGCAGCAGAGTGGGGCTGGTGCTGTCGGATTACGTGGTGAGGCATACACTAGCAGCCCAGCCCTCCCTGGACCTAGTACCAGCACTGCCGTACAACCTGGTGAAGTAGCGAGCACCAGAAGGGCAGTTGAAGCTGGTACGGTGGCACGTGCAGTAGTGACCCCGTTGCAGCCACCGCAAAGACGTGCCCGTAGAGCCCCTAGAATCCCAGAGGTGCTGGCAAACCCTGATTGGCAGTCCCCAACTTCAGCCGCACCCGTAGTTTTCCCTTTCACTGCCCAGTCTGGAGTTCGGGTTAAGACAGCTCAGATCGGTTCGGCCCTGGGATTTTTTGAGCTGTTCTTGACTGCGGAGCTTTTAGACATAGTTGTGGCCGAAACAAACCGATATGCCACACAATTTATCACCGCTAACCCGGGAAGCTTTTATGCCCAGCCTTTCCGGTGGAAACCAGTCCAAGTTTCCGAAATTAAAACTTTTCTGGGCCTCCTCCTCAAAATGGGCCTGACAAAAAAGCATGAATTGCGGTCATATTGGTCCACGAACCCGATTCATCACATGCCCATGTTCTCTGCTGCTATGTCCAGGGCACGTTTTGAGGCCATCCTGCGTTTCCTGCACTTTAGTGACAACACCGCCTCCCGTCCCAGGGGCCACCCTGCTTTTGACCGGCACCACAAAATTCGGCCCCTCATAGACCATTTCAACCAGAAATTTGCAGATATTTATACCCCAGAGCAAAACATCTGCGTAGACGAGTACCTTATACATTTTACCGAGCGCCTTGGCTTCAAACAATACATCCCAAGCAAGCGCGCCCGGTATGGGGTCAAATTGTATAAGCTCTGTGAAAGGGCCACAGGCTATACCCACAAATTTCAGATCTATGAGGGAAAAGATCAGACCCTGGAGCCGGTCGGTTGCCCTGACTACCTGGGGAGCAGTAGGAAGACAGTTTGGGACTTGGTGTCACCCTTATTCGGCAAGGGGTACCATCTTTATGTGGACAATTTTTACACAAGTGTGGCCCTCTTTAGGCATTTGTTTCTAGAACGGATTGGCGCCTGTGGTACCGCGCGAACTAGTCGCGCGGGCTTCTCCCAACGGCTCGTTACCACCCGTCTTGCAAGGGGGCAGAGGGCCGCACTGTGTAACGAAGAACTGCTCGCGGTGAAATGGAGAGACAAGCGTGACGTTTACATGCTCTCCTCCATTCACGCAGACACAACAATACAAATTGAGCGAGCAACCAGTGTCATTGAAAAGCCCCTCTCAGTCCACGACTATAACCTCCACATGGGAGGGGTGGACTTCAATGACCAGATGTTGTCTCCGTATTTAGTTTCCCGCAGAACCAGACGCTGGTATAAGAAGGTGTCTGTATATTTAATTCAATTGGCTCTGTACAATAGTTTTGTTCTCTACAGTAAGGCTGGGAGAACTGGATCCTTCCTCAAATTTCAGGAAGAGATCATCGAGAACCTCCTGTACCCAGGAGGTTCCGTGGCCCCATCCACCAGTGTAGTTAGCCGTCTACACGAGCGACATTTCCCCAATGTCGTTCCTGGTACCTCAACCCAACCGTCACCCCGAAAAAGATGTTGTGTCTGTAGCAGGAGTGGAATAAGGCGTGACACCTGCTATTTCTGTCCTGACTGTCCTGACCACCCTGCCCTATGCTTTGGAGAGTGTTTCCGAAAGTACCACTCACAGGTACACTATTAGCATAGGGATCATCTCACCAGGATAGGCACACAGGGCTATTAGGGCCCATTCACTCACTGCTGCTGCAAACGTCTCCTTTCACATGGGACAAAGTGCATAACGCACTTCACCACATCTTTGGGCGATTTGCGCTTTGCACATTGACCCATGGGGAAGGAGAGGTTTGTTCTATAAAGGTAAAAAAACAAAAAAACAAAAAAAAAAACACCAGTAAGCAAACACGTTAATGTTCAGTTAAAAAGTTAAAGTTACATGTTCTGTTGCAAAGTTTATAAAATTATTGCGTTGTGGCCTGTTTTTTTTTTGTTTGTTTTTTTGTCTTTTTACCTTCCAGGTGGACCAACCGATCGACCAGCTGCAGCACCGATGTGCATTCTGACAGAAGCATTGCGCTGCTGTCAGATTACACGCAAGTCGGTGTATGCGGCGCTGCAAGACGGGATTTTCTCCTCTGCAGTAACAGATACGTTTGCCGAGGCATACGAGCTGAGGAGGAGGCGGTGTTCCTATGCTTTGGCAAACACTTTGTATATATATATATATATATATATATATATATACAGGGAGTGCAGAATTATTAGGCAAGTTGTATTTTTGAGGATTAATTTTATTATTGAACAACAACCATGTTCTCAATGAACCCAAAAAACTCATTAATATCAAAGCTGAATATTTTTGGAAGTAGTTTTTAGTTTGTTTTTAGTTTTAGCTATTTTAGGGGGATATCTGTGTGTGCAGGTGACTATTGCTGTACATAATTATTAGGCAACTTAACAAAAAACAAATATATACCCATTTCAATTATTTATTTTTACCAGTGAAACCAATATAACATCTCAACATTCACAAATATACATTTCTGACATTCAAAAACAAAACAAAAACAAATCAGTGACCAATATAGCCACCTTTCTTTGCAAGGACACTCAAAAGCCTTCCATCCATGGATTCTGTCAGTGTTTTGATCTGTTCACCATCAACATTGCGTGCAGCAGCAACCACAGCCTCCCAGACACTGTTCAGAGAAGTGTACTGTTTTCCCTCCTTGTAAATCTCACATTTGATGATGGACCACAGGTTCTCAATGGGGTTCAGATCAGGTGAACAAGGAGGCCATGTCATTAGATTTTCTTCTTTTATACCCTTTCTTGCCAGCCACGTTGTGGAGTACTTGGACGCATGTGATGGAGCATTGTCCTGCATGAAAATCATGTTTTTCTTACCTTGCAGACTTCTTCCTGTACCACTGCTTGAAGAAGGTGTCTTCCAGAAACTGGCAGTAGGACTGGGAGTTGAGCTTGACTCCATCCTCAACCCAAAAAGGCCCCACAAGCTCATTTTTGATGATACCAGCCCAAACCAGTACTCCACCTCCACCTTGCTGGCGTCTGAGTTGGACTGGAGCTCTCTGCCCTTTACCAATCCAGCCATCTGGCCCATCAAGACTCACTCTCATTTCATCAGTCCATAAAATCTTAGAAAAATCAGTCTTGAGATATTTCTTGGCCCAGTATTGACTTTTTAGCTTGTGTGTCTTGTTCAGTGGTGGTCGTCTTTCAGCCTTTCTTACATTGGCCATGTCTCTGAGTATTGCACACCTTGTCCTTTTGGGCACTCCAGTGATGTTGCAGCTCTGAAATATGGCCAAACTGGTGGCAAGTGGCATCTTGGCAGCTGCACGCTTGACTTTTCTCAGTTCATGGGCAGTTATTTTGCGCCTTGGTTTTTCCACATGCTTCTTGCGACCCTGTTGACTATTTTGAATGAAACGCTTGATTGTTCGATGATCACGCTTCAGAAGCTTTGCAATTTTAAGAGTGCTGCATCCCTCTGCAAGATATCTCACTATTTTTGACTTTTCTGAGCCTGTCAAGTCCTTCTTTTGACCCATTTTGCCAAAGGAAAGGAAGTTGCCTAATAATTATGCACACCTGAAATAGGGTGTTGATGTCATTAGACCACACCCCTTCTCATTACAGAGATGCACATCACCTAATATGCTTAATTGGTAGTAGGCTTTCGAGCCTATACAGCTTGGAGTAAGACAACATGCATAAAGAGGATGATGTGGTCAAAAAACTCATTTGCCTAATAATTCTGCACGTAGTGTATATAAAAAATAAAAATAAAAAATCCCGGCAATGATTTATTCATCCACATCGATTGATGTGAATGGAGAAATCTGGTTTGCCAGCTCATACGAGCTAAGTGGGTATGGATGTAGGGCGGAGCTCCTATGTCCTGGCAGACGCCTTTCCCCTCCATTTTTTTTTTTTGGCAGAGATTTTTTCATCCACATTGATCGATGCGAATGAAGAAATCTGTGCCGTTCATTTTTTTCTTTCAGCCCAGAGGCTGAACGGAAAAAAAATCTCATTACCTGTATGCTCAATATAAGGAGAATAGCAGAAACTCCTAATGCTGGCCATACATGTAATGATTGCGGAGACCCTCAAATGCCAGGGCAGTACAAACACCCCACAACTGACCCCATTTTGGAAAGAAGACACCCTAAGGTATTTGCTGAGGGGCATATTGAGTCCATGAAAGATTTAAATTTTTGTCCTAAGTTAGCGGAAAGTGAGACTTTGTGAGAAAAAACAAAAAAAATATAAATTTCCGCTAACTTATGCGAAAAAAAAAAAAATATTTCTATGAACTTGCCAGGCCCCTCATTGGATACCTTGGGGTGTCTTCTTTCCAAAGTGGGGTCACATGTGGGGTATTTATACTGCCCTGGCTTTTTAGGGGCCCTAAAGTGTGAGAAGAAGTCTGGGATCCAAATGTCTAAAAATGCCCTCCTAAAAGGAATTTGGGCAGCTTTGCGCATCTAGGCTGCAAAAATGTGTGACACATCTGGTATCGCCGTACTCAGGAGAAGTTGGGGAATGTGTTTTGGGGTGTCATTTTACATATACCCATGCTGGGTGAGAGAAATATCTTGGCAAAAGACAACTTTTCCCATTTTTTTATACAAAGTTGGCATTTGACCAAGAGATTTTTCTCACCCAGCATGGGTATATGTAAAATGACACCACAAAACACATTCCCCAACTTCTCCTGAGTACGGCGATACCAGATGTGTCACACTTTTTTGCTGCCAAGGTGGGCAAAGGGGCACATATTCCAAAGTGCACCTTTCGGATTTTGCAGGGCATTTTTTACAGATTTTGATTGCAAAGTTCTTCTCACACATTTGGGCCCCTTAATTGCCAGGGCAGTATAACTATGCCACAAGTGACCCCATTTTGGAAAGAAGACACCCCAAGGTATTCGGGCATGGCGAGTTCCTAGAATTTTTTATTTTTTGTCGCAAGTTAGTGGAATATGAGACTTTGTAAGAAAAAAAAATATGAAAAAAATCATCATCATTTTCCGCTAACTTGTGACAAAAAATAAAAAGTTCTATGAACTCACTATGCCCATCAGCGAACACCTTAGGGTGTCTACTTTCCGAAATGGGGTCATTTGTGGGGGGTTTCTACTGTTTGGGCATTGTAGAACCTCAGGAATCATGACAGGTGCTCAGAAAGTCAGAGCTGTTTCAAAAAGCGGAAATTCACATTTTTGTACCATAGTTTGTAAATGCTATAACTTTTACCCAAACCATTTTTTTTTTTTGATTGTAGATTATAGTGGCTCACTCTATTTGACACCACGGTAATGGTGCTCTGCTGCAAGTGATTCACCCAATCTCTTAACAAGTAAGTAAATATAAAATAATCAGCAGGCACTCACCATCTGTATTTCACACATGTATAACACATTTATTAATTAAAAAATATTTAAAATAATAAGACAATAAAATAGATGACAATATATATAAATTATGCACACAATATAGAATGTTAATAACCTTATATTAATATATAAAAAATTGATAACTATGGTAGAGTCGATTTATAATGCAATAAAAAATCACTTGAATAATTGGATAAAAAATTCGGATGGTAGATAGCAGAAAAAAAAAGTGTCTTTGGAATATTCCTTGTATAATTTCCAGATATTACGAATATATCGTTAAAGATTCGCTATGAGTACTTATTGTCTTATTCGTATAGACAGTCCAACATGTTCCAATATTGAATCAGATGCAAATAAATATTCGTACTATATTATATTATAGTTGCTCTATTTTCAATCAATAATTTCTCCATATATATCCTTGAGTTGTACCAAAAAGAGATCTGATATTCGCAATAGAATAGTGCAATTATAGTTCATCAATGGGTGATTTTCAAATAATTAATTTAGTATAAATAATCTTGTTATAAAATTCGATTATGCTTGCTGTGTAGGCGTCCCTCTCACAGTTAAGCTGACTCACCCAAGTCTAAAGCACTTGTCTCTGTGATGTATTGGTTTCATTCAGCTGTCAGTATCTCTTGGTATCAAATCGAAGAAAGTTGAGGTTGT
Organism: Bufo gargarizans; assembly: GCF_014858855.1. Lineage (NCBI taxonomy): Eukaryota > Metazoa > Chordata > Amphibia > Anura > Bufonidae > Bufo > Bufo gargarizans. The sequence goes on along the minus strand of NC_058088.1, from coordinate 131,715,685 downwards.
TGGAAATCTTGTATAGTCCTTGCCTTTTCGATTCCTTAGTCTTTAATCCTGCAGGATGACTTGGTCTGTAGTTTGGTTCCTTTAATCCGCCAAAAGGAGGCCATTTTTCTAGGTGCCACGTCTCCAGTCCCCTGACCAGCCAGATTTGCCAGCATCTGTCTCAAGACATGAAGCAGTGGAATTACATTGTTCATCCCGTAGTCCTGGCGACTGACAAATAATGTGGCCTCCTCAAAAGACCTGAGCAATTAGCAGGTGTCACGCATGAGCTGCAACAGGCTGACATCAAAGTTACTGAGGGGAGTATTCCTGTCCGCTTGGATCATCAAGAAATTGTTTATGGCCTTTCTCTGTTCTTATAGTCGGTCCAACATATGGAGGATGGAATTCCAACGGGTGGAAACATCGCATATCAGCCTATGTTGGGGTATGCGATTCTGCCGCTGCAGCTCAAGGAGGGTATGCTTTGCGGTGTACGAGTGGTTCAAGGGCATGCACAGTTTCCTTGCCATTTTTTGGATGTCTTGCAGATGGGTGGAAGACTTCAGGAACCACTTGACAACTATATTGAACATGTGTGCCATGCAAGGCACATGGTTCATTTCTCCTTGACGCAGCGCCGACACCATGTTGTTCCCGTTGTTGGTCATCATGGTTCCGATTTTAAGTTGTTGCGGAGAAAGCAAGGATTCGATTTCTTGATGAAGGACACAGAGCAGTTCCTCCGCTATGTGACGTTCACCCAGGGAAACGAGGTGCAGAACAGCATGAGATCGCCATGCCCTGCACATATGGTATGCTGGAGGGGCACTGTGAATTGTCCCTGCAGTGGAGGCTGAGGACACAGTGGAGGATGAGGAGGCAGAGGCAGACATTGTCGCAGGACCAATGGCGTAAGAATGTGGAGGCGGAAGCGGCGTCGCCTGGCCAAGTTGCTGGTGTGGCTGTGCAGGAACCACATTTACCCAGTGGGACGGAAAGGACTTGTATTGTCCCTGACTGTAGTTACAGCTCCACACGTCGGTGCTGCTGTGCACTTTAGCAGACACCGACAGGCTCAAGGACTGGCCCACCTTCTGTTCTACAAGTGTGTGCAGGGCTGGTACTGCCTTTTTGGCAAAGAAATTACGGTTTGGAACGCTCCACCTTGGCACAAGCCATCAGAGTCCATCACTTGGAAAGGAAGGGACTGCAGCACCAACAACTTGGACAGGAGCACATTCAGCTTCTGCGCCATTGGATGAGGGCACGCATACTGTTGTCTCTTGGCATTCGCTTCGGTGATCGATTGCTAAAGGAATAACTGACGAGGAGTAGAAGGGCGAGGAGCAAGAGCATCAGGACCAGCAGATGAAGGGAAGGACAGAGAGCTCCCTTCGGCTGAGGTGGTGGAGCCTTGACTTCCTGAAATCGGCTGCGTGCCACCAGGTGATGCAGCGGTTGCTGCAGCAGGCAGGACCACCACATCAGAGCCACGGTTCTCCCAGGCCATTTTATCGTGACGCTGCATATGTTGACGCAGGGCCGTGGTGCCAACATTGACACTTTGGCCACACTTCACCTTCTGCCATGTTCACCTCCTCTGGTGGCTTAACAAAAAACTGTCACACCGCACAGAGTAGGTGATTTTACCCCCAACACTATGCACTGACTGACTGCTACCGCCACTTCCCGGGCAGGTAGGCTCCTGCAAAGCGGGTGGTCTACCAGGACACGTTTCGCTCCCGACCTCCCACTGCTGCCACCCTGCTGACTCCCAGCCATGCTAGCGTCTTGCTGGCTCCGCTGCTGCCTCACGGGCAAGCTGCCACCATCTTCTCCGGATGATGAAGCCCATTCGTCAGCCGGCCCCCAAGTGCGATTAGCTACATCATCATCTTTGAGAACTGTCTGCACGTTACTGATGTCCTCCTCAACCATCTGGGGCAGCAGCCTGACCAGTCGCAACACCAGCTCCCACGCCACTCTCCTCATCACTACTTGCCCGCCTAGTGAAGGAAGCGGTAGAACTCTCCTCCACATCTTGGCTTACCAGTAGCTGCTGACTGTCTTCTATTAGCTCGTCCTCTGTATAGTAGAGCTGAGCCCACAACATACAATACCTCTCTGGCTGAGGGAACAGAAAAGGACAGCGGCAAGTTGAGGACAGGTGAGGGCACAGGGCCTGCTCCCAGGCGATGCCAATCAAGGGTTTTGTCTGACGAACCCACTATTGGCTTGGGGTGTCTGATGTCACTTGCGATTAAGTCGAAGATCGAGTCAACCATTCAAGAATTGTTGGTTTGCTGGTCAAGACACGACCGCTAGATGACACCGGGAACTCAGGCCTCTCGCTGCGACCCCTGCTGCCACACACCTTTACTCTGTTGCGACCTGTGGCAGAAACATTTAGGCCCAAAAAAGTCTGTAATTTTCTGTCTTCACCACACAACTAATAAGACTTTTTTTCTCCACTATTGCATGCCAAAAAGGGCTGCAATTTTCTCACTTCACCACACAATGGCAAATACTTTTTTTGTGCCACTAATATACACAAAAATGGGCTTTAGAACATATAACTGCACCGCTGAACAGCAAATAGGCCCTTATTTTTTTCCACTTATACATGCCAGAAAAGGCTTTAGAACATATAACTGCACCATTGAACGGCAAATATATTTTTTCTTTTTCCACTAATATAGTACATGCCACAAAAGGCTTTATAAAATATAACTGCACAGCTGAACGGTAAATATATTTTACTTTTCCACTAATGCACGACAGAAAAGGCTGTAATTTTATCACTTCAACACACAACGGCTAATAAGCCCTTTTTTCCCACTAATACAAGCTAAAAAATGCTTTAGAACATATAACTGCACTGCACAAGGACATATAAGACCATAGAAATATTTCCTTGTAATAAACCCTGTTAATGTCTGTTTCAAACAGCACTTGCACCCTAATAAGAACGGTTTGCTGGAATTACAGAGCTGTTTAATGGCAATTTGGATCCCCAGTCAGTGCAGCAAGGTGTAATAGGATTGTTCCTATTACCCAGGCTGTAGCCTGCCCTACTGAACCCTATTCAACATAAATGCAGTGGAATTTTTCCTCCCTATCCTTTCCCTATACCTTGAATAATCTTGCCCTGCACTTGTAAATCGTTCTTTTAGCACAATTAAGTTTTTTCTGACACTATCCCTAGTGCCTGCTGGAGTCTCTCCCTGCACTAAGTACACTGGTAAATGGCAGATTCTAAGATGGCTGACATTATTTATAGAGCTGTGACATCACAAGGCTGGCTGGCTGCTGATTGGCTGCATACATGGCATTATGGGTGATCCTGCCTTCCCAGAGTTCCTTTCTCCATGTCCTCACACATGCAGCAGCCGTTTAATGAAAAAATGCAATTCGTTACCATGAAGAACGAGGAAATTCGGCTTCGGTGCAAATCAAATATTTCCTCAAATTCAAATAGAATTCCACTTTGTCAGCTTCGATTCGTTCATCTCTACTGAAAAAAATAAATATGGACTTGGGGTAATAAGAAACACAACATTTTTTGTGAGGCTGTTTTTCAGGGGGAAACTTCAGTTGGGAAATGTTGCCCCAAGTCAATTCTGCTGACCTCACTGACATATGATGTGCTCGTCTTCTCTACTTCCTGGTCTCCAAACAGTAATTGTTTAATTACTTGTTCCTGGTAATATTCTTTTCTGGGGTGTATACTTCAGAAAATTTCTTATTAAAATGAGAAAGCAGTGGCCTAATTTTAAATTATCTGTCCTGGGTGGGGTCACCAGGGCACTGCGCTATATGTTATCACTGTAATGGAGAAATTTTAGCATCGATTTAAAGTGCATTCTCACCATCACAGTCCTGTACTCCTGTACATTGGTGTATCATATAACACATTGGTTGACAAGTAGGACTGTATCATGGGTTTCTTAATAAGCCCCATATTAAGAAAGAGTCCCCAATTTTTTTTTATTTCTATGGCAGTGGTGGGATGCCACTTATGGGCTCTTGAATATTAACATGTGGGGTGACTGGCTAGAAATTGTTCTGCATACAGATTTGTTTGAGTAACCATTAGGTGTACCAAATCACCAAATCATCTGTGTAGAAAATTTGAAAAAAAAGAAACTGTGCATTGTACCCAGTCATATAATTTTTATTACTGGAGCAGCAGAGAATTCAGGAATTTGAGGTGTAAGCAAATGTGGGTCACCCAACTGAGTATCATTCTACCTGTTTTGTCTTTGTCACTAGCGGATGACATTATTAGGAAGTGTTCCCCGTCCTCATTGGCGGTGTCTTTGTCCGAACACCGTATGATATGTATGGTATAGGCCTACTTCACAGAATACATCTTTTCAGCCATATACCATACTAAGAATAAGATACTATGCTAAGTTTTGAGAAAACCTAAAACAGCGCTTGAAATGTCAGCGTTGGGGGATGTTCACACATCTTATCTGTGTATATACAGTATAGACCAAATGTTTGGACACACCTTCTCATTCAAAGAGTTTTCTTTATTTTCATGACTATGAAAATTGTAGATTCACACTGAAGGCATCAAAACTATGAATTACACATGTGGAATTATATACATAGCAAAAAAGTGTGAAACAACTGAAAATATGTCATATTCTAGGTTCTTCAAAGTAGCCACCTTTTGCTTTAGTCATGAAAATAAAGAAAACTCTTTGAATGAGATGGTGTGTCCAAACTTTTAGTCTTTACTGTATATAATCTACCTACTCTACTACCTATTAGTGATGATCGAGCACCAAATTGCTCGGGTGCTCTGACCGAACACATCAGGAAGTCAATGGGAGAACCCGAGCATTAAACCAGGCACCCCCTGCTCTGAAGAGGGGAGGGTGCCTGGTTCATAGGAAAAGGTCAGAAATTAATGGAAATACCACTGAACTGGTTCGGGAACAGCATGGGGAGGATGTCTAGATGCATCTTGAACTCCCAGGTCGCTGCTGGGAACCATGTTGTCCAAGTAGTACGCCACTTTTACAGACTGACAATAGTACGCACAAAACTGGAAAAAAATCTGTAATTTACTTGTATATTAAGTGCAAGTGATGCCAAAAATTACAAGAAAGAGGAACTCCGATGCAACCTGTATATCACATAAGAGAGGGCCTCATTCACATTGTGGTACAATAGTTCAGGTAGTGAGACTCCTACACTCATAAAGCCTATGCACTAAGTGAAAGGGCTGCCAAAAATTACAAGGAACTGGCACTCCAAAACATCCTTTGTTACACATAAAGGTGGGCATCATACACACCCTTGAAAAATTATGATGGATGGCCTGCTGGTGACCCTCAAAAACATTTGGAGCAAGGGCCTGCTGATCTGACCATCTAAAACATTAGGGACGAGGGCCTGCTGCCGCATTGGTAACTCTAGATTACCTCTGGGCGATTGCACCTCCCCGTGAAGGCAACGTTACATTCAGATGTCTGGCCTATCAACTTTCGATGTTCTTTTCTGCGCCTACAATGGTGATCACGGGTATATCAGGGTTAGATGCCAGAGAGGGAGCCTGAGAAAGGGCTACCACATACAAGGGAGGTCTATGGCTGAAATTTGATTGGCTGTTGTTGCCTTGCACCTTTTTTTTTCTAATTGTGAACTACCCAGAGAAGGGGGGGTCAAGTTGTTAAAGCACAAGCATCCAAGGAAAGCAGCAGGCACGTGGCAATTACCCACTCCCAACTCGGGGAGGTAGTGACAAATAAAAATACAGCACTCCTAAGCGGCCCTGTTATTGGAATGAGTACACTTTCCGTTAACGAGGATCTATTGGAGGGCAAGTCTGGTGCCAGCAGCCAACTTGCTCCCGGCCTCCACGATATTCATCCAGTGTGCCATTATGATGAGGATTGTGTTGACCAGACTCTTGGCTACTGAGACTGGACTTGTAGTTGAGGGCCTGCTGCCGCTTTGTTGACTCTAGATAACTTCTAGGCGATTGCAAGTCCCCCTAACTATGACGATCCATTTGGATGTCTGCCCTATCAAATTTAGACCAATTTTTCAACAAGGACATTCTGGTATAGCACCGTTTTGCTTGTCCTCTCCACCAGGGGAATGAGAGCTGAGAAGTTCTTTTTGTAGTGAAATAGAAATATAAATAGTTGTAATCTGCTCTCCAATATCTTTGTGTAAGGAAAGTAAAAAATCTCAACCGCAGTCAGCCAAAGGTGGTCTCATGTAAGTTCTGCTGAGCATCTGTCCCGCCCTGCTCAGTGTGTTCACTTTTATTTACTAACAAAAAGGTGTAAAAGGGGTTGGCCCAAGACAAGGATGCAGGAAGTGATGACATACAGGAAGTGATGACATAGGAAGACAAGACACCATCATTTAGAATAACATAGCCAGCTAACAAACACATGTATACAATAATCTACCATTACCACTGGAGCGAACTTTATCCAGCCTTTCTCAGTGATCAATGCCAGATAAAGTTACTATGATCCACATGCATGTTTATTTACAGTACAGCATCATTATCTCCAGCGGCTGATCAGGCGCACTAGAGGCAACAAATGCACGTTCCTTTCGTTTATATTGTTGTCTTAACAAATGCATCCACGCCAAGCCAATAAATCTGCGTCTTGCGCGGGGGACCTAGCCGGTATCCATACATGAGCCAACAAAACACTGCTCTGCTGAACACATCAGTCTCCCCCGGCCCAGTGCCTAGCACATGGACCATTCGCCGATGGAGACCCCTGCGCCCAGCAACTGTGACATGACATACACGGGAAGATATCCACTCCAATGGTTTACCCTGACACTGAGAGACATGATGACAATACACAATATATCAAATACACATCCTAATAAAACTTCCACAACAGTCCCTCCTCTTTGTCATATGCTCCCCAGTGTCACTCGACGAATCTCTATCTTCTTTGAAAAAATAAAATAAAATATGTATGCGAAAAGTCCTGAATCCATAAAACGAAACAGATGATGGAAAACAGAAAGTCAATCTTGACACGTAGCTCAAAAACAAATCTTGACTCAGAGATTCTTTTCTTCAAGAGCTGACTCAGGAGGTGGTGTTTCGCGCTGGTCGCCAGCTGGTTTGGAATCCTCTGCATCTGGTCCATGGTCTTCAGGGCATCTTGTCTGTTCGGGCTTCGGTAACTCAGTCGATTAGACATCAGGAACATCTCACTCTGGTGTATAGAAGCAATGGAAAAAACAAACAAACATAAGTACATGTCCTATTTCCTTTCGCCCATGTTCCAATGGAAAACCAGTGAGCCCCAAGACCTCTCAAAGCTTTAAAAAGGATTCTGACCTTCACTAGTTATAGCTCCGCATCTGCCCTGCTCCTGTCAGTATGGGCCTGACCCTTGTCAATGGTGTCTGCTAGCCAGGCGTAACAGTCATCTAATACACAGAAACCCTCCTCTGGACGCTCTACTGATGTTTCTCGGTGATCTCTCTCACTGCCTCAACGGTTTCTTTGAACAATCTCATCCACTATGGACGAGGAATTGTTCAATCACTTCATAAGTCCAACTCCCCATCCCATCCAGCCAGAAAACAAATCCCTCCCAGCTCTCCCTGCCCTTCTTACCTCCTTCCACACCATCAGTTTCTCGCAATCGGCTGCAACGTACGATACAGGGACAAGCTTCACCAGGACACATGAACCTCTGGCATTAGGGGGAATTACCTTATAAGCGGCTAAACCGCATAGGAAATAGTACGGACCCGTCAACTCCACACAAGAACTTCTGACGGTCATGGGCCTCCAGTAATAACTGAATATACTGAGGGATCGCTCCCCAAGTCTGAATGTCACACCCTTCTTTCCAGAAGACATAATCTGGTCTATGGGTGTTATTAAAGAGATCGGGGGTTTCATTAGTAAGGTTGTCCGTTATACCTTCCTCACAACTGGAGGATCCCACAAACTTATGCCCTTTACCACATCTAAGGGCCACCTAGCTGCCTGGACACCCATACAGGATTAACAAGCGAGGAGCAGGAGCCAGAGCTATTATTAAACCTATAGCTGATATTACCCTATAGGAATGTAAAACCAATGCCTGGGGGCATACCTGATGGAATAAAAGGGTTACAGTGGAACATTCAGGCCATGGATCGGCCGTGATTTTTACCTTCTTTGCAAAAATCTGACCCAAATACCAGCAAAGAAAAGGCAGTTGTGATGGTTTAGAAATTGATTGACATTAGAGAGGTTAGAAAGTTTGAAGATCGTTGTTTTCTGCACCACTTTCCCCCCTTCTCATCGTCCTTAAAACCAGGATGAAGAGAAGCTGGATTAAACATCGTCTCAAGGTTAGATAGAGGGATGAGGGGGGGGGGGGATGAGAGAGAGAGAGAGAGAGAGAAAGAGAAAAGCGACCCTGTCAGTAGTGGAGGTGGAAGTGACAGTTAGGGACTCACTTACTGGTACTGGTTGTTTCAGTAGGCCCGGGTTTAGTGGATCCGGCCTGTTTCAGCAAAGTCAGCCCAGATAGAGCCTCCTCTGCTTCCTGCATCGGATCCCCAAACTCAGTTTACCCCCTCAGGCCAGGCGTACATCACTCGGTTTTTCCGGATTAAAACTGGGTTCTGTACGCCCTGCTTAATTACCATGATTGACTTTTGCAGCCACAATTGCGCTACCTAACGTCCAGAGGGATACTCCAATTAGTTCCCTTGGGCCACCTACTCCATTCTTTAAGGGGTTTTGTGGCCTTCACCCCATAACTAGATCTCATGTACTGAGCAGCCGCCTGACTTCACGAGGGGAATTATGTTTTCCCCCCAAAAATGGATCTACCACAACCCATCCAACCCGACTTTTACACAGCCTATGTCGGACAGCTAGAAATCTCCTGCACTGAGGGCGGCCTATTGCTACTCTCAATGCTATTTCCACTCCCACAGGGCATTTATGCCAGAGCTCCTTTTGCTGGATTCCCAGTATCCCTCCTAAAGGGCTATACACACAGCTGAGCTACGCCTGCGTTTGGTCAGCAACGACTAGCCAATACATGAGACCTGCTTTTCTCCAGCTCAATGTGGCTCCTCCAGTCAATCTCCTGCTGATAAAGTAAAAATAAATATGGGGTTAACCTCTGGTTGTTAAAGAAAGAAGAGTCCTGGAGTGTAGAACCATCACTTGGAAAAGAGTAATAGAAGGAAAAAAGTATGTTAAGATTGAATATAGAACTGCAGAAAAATGTAAATATAAATTATTCCAAAATATGAAAAAAAATAATAGACTAAAAATAAAAATGGGTTGGTAAATAAGGAAAAACTGAAAGAAACTTCAATAAAAACCTAAAAAATAAAAATGAATTAGTAAAAGAAGAAAAATGTCAATGTAAATTAATCAAAGAAATACCCAAACAAAAAAAGACAAAAATAACTAAAATAAAAAATTTAAAAAACTTGATTACATACATTGAGATTCAGTAAAAAGTTAATTTTAACTAAAAACCCAAAACTCAGATACAAAACCTAAAACCTTAGGAACACATACAATTGTATATGACTGAATTAACAAATCAATGTCTTGGAGGGTTCCCCTGAAACCGTACAGGAGTATTTCTACCCCCCAAGTCATTGAAATGTTAAAGTGCCCAGCCCCAAACAGCTTCAGATTCACTTTACCAGAGAAGCAGGACTTAACATCACAAGGTCCCAAAACCGTTTTTTCCTAGGGGGAGGGATTCTATTCAAATTAGGTCTTAAGAGTTAAAATGGTTTACAAAGCCCTTAATGTACCCTTCTTTGGCACACAAAAATTTGAAACTCTATTGAATTCCAAGAACCGATCTCTTTCCTCTCTGAGCTTCACATTTTCACATTTTAACCGTTCATATTGTGATTTAAAATTCGCTTCATTGATAAATGACCTTGGCTGTCCCTGGGTTCTCTGCCTTTGCAAAGAAACATGTCTTGGACCATTACCCCACCTTGCTGAATAAACTACTTCACTTCTAGGTGTGGTTCTGGGGTACTTAACATACCTGTGTCTGTTGCCATTAGCAACGTTACAATATTGTGGAATGTGCCCGTATTCCCTACATGCAAAACAAAGAATAGCTCGCCTCCCTGCACAAGGCGATTTGACTTGGCGCACAACATTAACCATCCTAGCATGACTAGATCCCACACTACTATCTGTATTGAGTCCATTTACCACGGACTCATCTGAGGAATCTTCTGGCCTTGTGTTAATATGCCCAACTCCAGGGTCAGACACATTGTCCATCTCCATCCCTGGGTCAGATCCACCATGTGACCCACAGTCCTCAGACTTATCCATGCTTTCAGCCCATACATTGCCTCTAACCCCAGACACATTATTCTCCAACGGTTGTTTCAATAACTCTGGCAATTCCCTTACAGCACCCTGTGCATGCATCAGGCTTTCAGATAAACTTTCATTTTCCTTGCACAGCTCAGTATTACACCTCACAGTACATTCATAATTAGCGCTAGCTTCAGTTGCCTGCTGGACAAGAGATCTCAATTTAAGAATTTCCACTTTTAAATCTTCCACTTCTCCTTCCAAACTCAACTTCAGCCTACAAGACTCCTTATATTTATCCGCTATCCACCCAGCAGCAAAAATCAGAGCATACTTGCCTTTCCTTTTGCGACATTTTTGAGGGTCGAGAAGGGTGAACAACCAGTAATCCGTGTTGTCCAAAATGCAAATAACGTGTGGGTCGCAGGAAAGGCAGCCTAATATGAAGTTAGCCATGTGTGCCAGAGTACCAACAGGCAAGACGTCGATGTCGACACCAGGATGACTCTCCATCTCATCATCCTCCTCCTCATTTTTCCCATCCACGATGAACAGATGAAATTAAAGTTCAATGGGTACTACCCTCTGTAGCAGAGGCAACTGTCTCCAGCTCCTCCTCCTCCTCCTCTTCATGGTCCAATTCACGCTGAGAAAATTAACTGTGGGTGGGCTGGCTATCACCCTGTGCAATGTCCTCCCCCATTTCCTCATCTGCTATATTCAGAGCTTCTTAGTATGGTTACGCTGATAATAGCGTTATCACCACTAACCATCTGTGTGGATTCATCAATGTTTTTTAAAACCTCGCAGAGGTCTGACATCAATGCCCACTCCTCGCTTGTAAATAGTGGCAGTTGACTCAAAAGGCAACGACCATGTTGCAGCTGGTATTCCACAACTGCCCTCTGCTGCTCACAAAGCCTGGCCAACATGTGTAACGTAGAGTTCCAGTGCGTGCTTACGTCGCACAATAGTCAGTGAGCTGGAAACCGCAAGCGGTGCTGCAGCGTTGCCAGACCGGCTGAAGCTGTGGACGACTTGTGGAAATGGGTACACACAGGTCGCGCCTTCACTAGAAAAGTGGGGTAGGTTTTGATAAACCGCTGAACCACTAAGTTTAAGACGTGGGCTAAGCATGGGATGTGTGTCAGGTTGCCGAGTTACGGCCATTGTCAGACACAACCATGTCTGGTTGTAGGTTGAGTGGCAAGAGCCACAGCTCGGTTTGGTCCCTTATACCCTGCCATAGCTCTGCCGTGGTGTGCTGTTTGTCCCCTAAACAGATCAACTTCAGCTCAGTCTGTTGACGCTTACCCACAGCAGTGCTACACTGCTTCCAGCTAGCGACTGATGGCTGACTGCTGCTGGAGGTGGAAGTGGAGGAGGAGGCGAAGTGGGGGTTGGAGCCACTAATATAGTTGCTGGCGGAGGCCCTGATGGACGTAGGACCTGCAATCCTGGGAGTGGGTAGCACCTGTGCCATCCCAGGGTACGACTCACTCCCGGCCTCTACAACATTCACCCAGTGTGCAGTCAGGGAAATGTAGCATTCCTGGGCATCAGAACTTGTCCATGTGTCCGTGGTTAAGTGGACCTTCGCAGTAATTGCGTTGGTCAGGGTAATGAAGGGTTAAATAGAATTAGCTGTATTGCATGAAGGACAGGAGGTTGGGTAACATCATATTAGAGGGTGACTATATTTACATTGACTTTCTGTCTGTATAAGGAACTGTTCTTAGTCAGCATTATTATAATGAGAGCTGCAGTTGTTCTTGTATGTATGTATGGATGTATATATAGACCTGTATTGTAAGGAATAAACAGAACTGTTACTGACATCATACTCCACTGATAAGTTCTCAGGCGCCTGTCTTCGGGGACAAAGGAAGGAATCAAGGTGCATTGAGAAGGAAACAACACTTTCAGGTACGGGCGATGTTCTGGGACACATGCTGGTGTAAGGCGGGCATGGCAAACTATGAAAAATAGTGGTGGCTGGGGACTGCGTACCGAGGTACGGCCGCCGTTCAGGGCTCGGAAGGCCTCAGTGTCCACAAGCCTAAATGGCATCATTTCAAGGGCCAGTAGTTTCAAAAGTTGCGCATTTAGTGCTATGGCCTGGGTGGGTATTTGTGCTTGCGTTTAAATGACTGTTATGGACATTTGGATGCTGTGCTGGGACAGGGAAGTGGATGTTGTTGCTGATGGTTCATGCAAAGGTCCAGGTGCAGGACTAGGGGCATCCGGGCCTGCGCCTTCGACAGGGTATTGGCCAGCAGTGTGTTAAACAGGGGAAGAAGAAGCAGTGGTGTGACCCGCAGACCCAGATTGTGGACCCAGGCGTTCAGTCCACTTATTAGGGTGCTTGGATGCCATGTGGCAGACAGGGGCGGATTAAGTGCATGAGAGGCCCGGGGCTGTCTACCCAATTCAGCCCCCCCCCCCCCTCCATTTTAGTTTTAGGGTTTTTTTTCTATATGAAGAGGCTGTGGTGCTTTGTAAGCGCCAACGTCTCTTCCTAGGCAATGTGACATGGTTCACATGGTCTAGGTGGAGCTCTGTCTCATCCGAGTGATTGCAGCTGCGCAGGGCTATCAAATGGACAGTGCTGTGCTTGGTAACGAGCAAAGAGGCTGCGACGCTCACTGGGACATCGCGGTCTCCTCAAACAGCTGATTGGCGGGGTGCCAGGAGTCTGTGTACAGATGTCATAGATGTCATCTGCAGTCCTATGTAACACCCCACATAACACAGTAAACTATTGTGTTATGTGTTATGTGGGGTGTTACATAGGACTGCATGGAACATCTACTACATTATCTGTACACAGAAAGTAATCACTGTTATCTAGGCTGTTACATAGGACTGCAGGTGACAAATACAAATTTTAGTTGCCAAATTTAAAATACATACGATTATGATAAAAAAAGACTTGGAGGAGAAGATGAGACACAAGTCACAGTGGTGAGCCAGCACTACATATAGGATAATACAGCACCACATACCTGTTACATCCAGTGACATCTCCTGTCATGTAGATCCTCTCTTTCATCTTCTCCGTTTGACCAAGACCGCCATGACAAATTCTTTCAGCCGCATCTCGTCTCTACAGAGTTTGTTACACAGACACGTTAGAGTTCTCATAATTGGGGTCATTTATCAAACTGGTGTAAATTACAGCTGGCTTAGGTGCCCACAGCAATCAATCAGATTCCACCTTTCATTTTCCAAAGGAGCTGTGAAAAATGAAAGCTGGAATCTGATTGGCTGCTATGGGTAACTAACCCAGTTATACTTTACACCAGTTTGATAAATTACCCCAAAGGTCCCTATAGTGTCTACAGCAATTATAATGTCCCCTAGAGTGCCCCCAGTAATAATAACACCCTATATTGTGTTCCAGGTAATAATACCTGTATAGTGTCCCCAAAAATAATGTCCCCTAATAGAAAGGCCCCCACACTACCCCATATAGTAATTTCCCCCACACTGCCCCATATAGTAATTTCCCCCACACTGCCCCCAACACAGTAATTCCCCCACACTGCCCCCACACAGTAATTCCCTCACACTGATCCATATAATAATTTCCCCCACACTGCCCCATATAGTAATTTCCCCCACACTGCCCCATATAGTAATTTCCCCCACACTGCCCCATATAGTAATTTCCCCCACACTGGCTCATATAGTAATTTCCCCCACACTGGCCCATATAGTAATTTCCCCCACACTGCCCCCATATAATAATTTCCCCCACACTGCCCCATATAATAATTTCCCCCACACTGCCCCATATAATAATTTCCCCCACACTGCCCCATATAATAATTTCCCCCACACTGCCCCATATAATAATTTCCCCCACACTGCCCCCATATAATAATTTCCCCCACACTGCCCCCATATAATAATTTCCCCCACACTGCCCCCAAATAGTAATCTCCCCCACACTGCCCCCCCAAATAGTAATTTCCCCCACACTGCCCCTCAAATAGTAATTTCCCCCACACTGCAACCCAAATAGTAATTTCCCCCACACTGCAACCCAAATAGTAATTTCTCCCATACTGCCCCCATATGGTAATTTCTCCCGTACTGCCCCCATATGGTAATTTCTCCCACACTGCCCCCATATAGTAAATTCCCCCACATTGCTCCATACAGTAATTTCTTTCACACTGCCTCCCATATAGTAATTTCCCCCACACTGCCCCAAATAGTAATTTCCCCCATATAGTAACTTCCCCCACACTGTTCCATACAGTAATTTCCCCCACACTGCCTCCCATGTAGTAATTTCACCCACAAAGTAATTTGCTGCCCACACTGCCCCCATCAAGTAATAACCCCACACACTGCCCCCCATTAGATCATTTTACCTGACACTGCCATCCATTAGATCATTTTACCTGACACTGCCATCCATTAAGTAATTTGCCCCCCACACTGCAATCTATTAAGTTATTTGCTCCCACACTGCCATCCATTAAGTGATTTCCCCCGACACTGCCATCAATTAAGTGATTTGCCCCGACACTGCCATCCATTAAGTGATTTGCCCCCACACTGCCCTATCAAGTAATAACCCCCCACACTGCCCCCCATTAGATAATTTTCCCCCACACTGCCACCCATTAAGTAAATAGCCCCCCACACTGCCCCCACAGTATTAATTTCTCCACACTGCCCTCACAGTATTAATTCCCCCCATGGTAGTAATTTGCCCCTACAGTATTAATTGTCTCCCACACTACCCCCACAGTATTAATTTCCCCATACTAGTAATTTGCCCCCACGTAGTAGTTTGCCCCCCCTGTTCCTTCAGTAATGTCCCCCAAAGTCGGCAGATGGCACACAAAAAAATAAAAGCTAATACTTACCTGTGTCCCAGCCGGCGCTCACTCGTAGATGGTGCAGGCGTGTGCACACACGTCAGTGTGCTGCATTTGGGCACAGGCACGGCACGATGACGTCATCACGCCCGCCTGCACCAGGATTTTACTACCGCATAGGCTTCAGGCCTGCTAGGCCTGAAGCCTATGGTGGTGATCGGCAGCGGGGCAGGGAACTATGCGCTCCCGTGCCCCGCCGTAGTTTGTGGGCGTTTGGGTCGTTGGGCCCCCCAGCGATGCTGGGCTCGGGGCTACCGACCCAAACGCCCCAATTATAATCCGCCACTGGTGGCAGATCATGCTGGTGGTCGGGAGGTTGCTTGTGTTCACGCCCCAACTCATTTTGGTATGGCACAGGTTGCAAACTACCACTCTTGTCGTCTGCACTTTCCTCAAAAAAGTGCCATACTGCGGAACACCTACCCCTTGGCAAGGTAGATTTACGCATAGGGGTGCTCAGTGTAACGGGTGCGGGCATGTTTGGTGTGGGCCGACTTCTCCTTTTAGCAACCCCACTGCCTCTTTCAGCCTGTTGCAATTCTGCAGATCCCTGCCCCTCTGTACTGCTGTCCTCGCTCGACTTTTCACCTTCCCATGTTGGGTCAGTGACCTCATCATCAACCACATCCTCTTACACTTTCTCACTCTGCTCATCCTCCTGACTTGACCTAACCACATCCTCAGTAATTGGTAAATGTGACTCATCATCTACCTCATGAACGAATGATTGCCGTTCACCACCGTCATCTTCTTGAGACTGAAGGCTCAAGAGGTTGGGAATCGGCACAATATCTCAGGTCCCTCTTCAAGCGTGGTGAGCGCGAGGACCAAATTTAAGTGGCACTGGAAAGAGCTCCTCGGAATATCTGAGTGTGGGATCACTTGTTTGGCAGGCCTCTCCATGGTGGGAGGAAGGATGATCAGAGTGAGGATTTGGTTGACTAGATTCTTGGCTACATAGACTGGACTTTGTGGAAGAGAGGGTGGTGCTTAACCGACTAAAAGCATTATCTTCAGCAATCCAACTGACCAACTGTTCGCACTGGTCCGACTTGGACAGTGTTGTGCTGCGCCGCCCAGCTAAGTTGTACATGAAGCTGGATATAGTGGATGCTTTTTTTTTTCTGGTGTACTGGGAGCAGGCACAGTTTCATTGCGTCCAGGGCCACGGCCTCTCCGTGCACCATCAGCATCATGCCCACTTCTCCGTCCGTTAGTGCTCGCCTTCTTCATATTAATGGTTTTGTCACTGGATGTGGCGCAGGTTGTTTTACAGTCCGCTAAATAAACTGATGTTTTCGGATGGAGTACTGTATATATGTCACAAATGTGTATTAAACGCACACTATAGACAATAAATGTAGTGCTGATTATTTAAATTTACGCAAAAAGACACAGTCTGCAGATGATGTATGTATATGTCACTAATAGGTATTAAAGAAAAATATCTTGCTGCTGTCAAACACACACACACACACACAGTAGTCCTTAAAAGGACTTTGGGGTCTTTGAAAAGCTTTTGGTAGCAAAAACAGAACATCTCTTCCTGCACTATCTGTCCCTGAGACTGATCAATTTAGCACAGGTAAAAATAGATTACTGCTCTAAACAGGGCCGGCTCCAGGTTCATGTGGGCCCTTGGGCGATAAATCCCAGTGGGCCCCCATGAGGCATTTTATTACATTGACATGTCCCCCTGTGGCTCCCACACGGTATAATGACCCCCCAGTGGCCCCTATACAGTATAATGACTACTACTGGCCCTTCACACAGTATAATGACTACTAGTGGCCCTTCACACAGTATAATGAACCCCCAACCCCCCCCCCCTACTGTATAATGACCACCTGTGATCCTGCATTTAGAATAATAACCCCCAGTCGCCCCCATTCAGAATAATGACCCCCAGTAGCCCCCACACTGGGGGAATACTGTATGGAGGAGGCTCTGGGGGTCATTATACTAAATGGGGGACACTGGGGGTCATTATACTATGTAAAGGGCCCTCACAGTGTGATGACCCCACAGTGACCCTCCATTCAGAATAATGACCCCCCAGTCGCCCCCACACTGGGGGTTATACTGTATGGAGGGGGCACGAGGGGTTATTATATTTAATGGGGGCTCTGGTGGTCATTATGCTAAATAGAGGGTCAATGGGGATCATTATACTAAATGGGGGGCACTGGGAGTCATTATACTGTGTAAGGGGCCCTCACCGTGTGATGAATGACCCCCCAGTGGCCCCCTCACATACCTATCATTGCAGGGGAGCTGGCGGTCCTGTCATTCACAAACCGCAGCTCCCTGCGCTCCTTCTCTCCGGCGGCCCACTGCAGCAGTGAGCCAGGCCTGGAGGAGAGAAGATGTGCAGTGATGTAGCTAGAACTGACTGAGCCCCACAGCAAATTTTAGTACGCCCCCCTCCCCCCTAATGTGTGTTCACATCACGTTTTTCCTAACGGTTTGATGTATACCAGACATATCCAAACTGCGGCCCTACAGCTGTTGCAAAACTACAACTCCCAGCATGCTCTAATAGCTGTACGCTATCCAGGCATGCTGGGAGTTGTAGTTTTGGAATAGCTGGAGGGCCGCAGTTTGGATATGCCTGATGTATACAAATGTGCAGCATTCCACGTTTTTGTATCCTGCAGAGTCAAGTAAAAAATGCATATATGTTTTTTTACAATGGAACTGTATGGTGAACAGACGCCACTGTACGGCATCAGTCTGAGGATTGTATGGTGACCGGACCCCCCTGTACGGCATCAGTCTGAGGCATCTGGTAACGCATACATTTTTGGTATACATTAAATGGATGGCACAAATGGGATGTCAACCCAGCCCTAGTGTCAGAATAAGCCCCAGTACACAGCGGAGCAGCGTGGCGGAGAGGGAGGCCGCCATGTACTGATAGAGCCCTACCTGGTCCTGGTGGTCAGGGGTGAGGACTGTGTTTCCCAAGGATCATTTTCTACTGGGAAATACAGGGCACAGTATAATACACTAGAATCTATATAATATAAAGATATTAGCCCTACCTCCGAATAATAATACAATTAGGGGGTCATTTATTATATAGAAAAAAGTCTATGTTAGGCGTATCTCTGACACAGATTGTGGCGCAAAGGTCCTAAGCACCGCAATCTGTATCTTTTCCCGCTCATGCCAGGTCTAAAAAAAGTGGTGTGGGCATGGAAGGGGACACAGTTATGGCCATGCAGTTATTGGATACCACCGCCATATAGTGATAACACCGCCATACAATGATAAAACCACTATACAGTGACCGGATAAAAGGGTATAAGAGTGCACAGTACACGGAATGACTATGGGCACTGCACAGGGTGTGGTAAGAGGGCACAATGCAGGGTATAAAGGGGGTACAGTACGTGGTCGGGGCACAGTCACATGACCCTGTGACGTTAGAAGGTCCTTATGGTGAATGCGGTTCAGATGCCACCATAATGAGAGGCAGAGGAGTGAGACAGGGGCCCTGGGTGGACAGGAGGGGTGGACACAGCAAGTAGGTGGAAGGGACTCTGAGGGGGATTCATACAAGAAGTAGGGGCAGGAGGTCTGTCCAAGGCAATAGGAGATAGGAGGGTGAAACAGGAGCACTGGATGGACAGGAGGGGTGGACACAGCAAGTAGGGGGGAAGGGGCTCTGAGGGGGATTCATACAAGAAGTAGGGGCAGAAGGTCTGAGCAGGGCAGCAACAGGAGATAGGAGGGTGAAAACGGAGCTCTGGATACATGAGGGAGGAAAGGAGACAGCAGGGGCCCCATGAGGATGAGATAGGACAGGATATGGGGGGGGGGCAGATGTGGGGGGGGGCAGGTATCATGGAGGCAAACTGCTTAATGAAACAGTAATACAACTAAATAGAATGAAGCAGCCGATCGAAGAGTCCCCCCCCCCCCTTCTGTTCCACAGACAAGAGACAGTCACAGTGCAGACTCACTCACAGACTGTCTACACACTTCTCTGCTCCAGCCTCCAGCCCTCTGGTCTCTCTCCTCAGGCAGCATGTGTCCTGTGTAGAGGGGGTGTGTCTGAGTCTCTGAAGCTCAGAGGGCCCCACCAAAGGGGTACTGCGTAAGTGAAGTGACAGCAGTGAGAGCTCCCATCTGTATTGATGGAAGTGCTCATAGCAGCTCAGTGGGCCCCCCCAGGAGCATTGGGTCCCGGCACTTGCCCGGGGATGCTGGGTTATGACGCCAGCCCTGGCTCTAAAACACACACACACACACAGTAGTCCTTAAAAGGACTTTTGGGTCTTTGAAAAGATTTCTTCAAATAATAACTGAGAATTTCGCTCCCTACACTGCCTTTCCCTTCCTACCCTCTGCTTTCCCTGACTATGACTGATCCGAGCATGTGTCATCGGGTGCTATATAGCACCCTATGATGCGTTCCAGACAGCCTATCACTGTAATGCTAGCAGCCAACATGGCTACTGGCATTACAGTGATGGCAGTACTTACTTGCACGTTTATTGGCTACTTAGCAGCCGCAAAGCATGGGGGGAGGAGACTCGGCCGAGTACCATGTGCCGAGCATAGCGATGCTAGAGCCGAACCGGTATTCGTCTGAGCATGCTCGCTCATCACTCGCCCCTCTGTAATGTCCAGTTACCTATGTCCCACTATAGTGCCCTCAGTAGGTATATATCTCCTTTTTATTGTCTTCGTTTATTGCCCCAAAAGTGACATAAAATCTACATGCTTCAATCTGCAAAGCAGCTACAGGCCTCTTCCAGCCTGGGTTCCCCACATCGCAGAGCAGGCACTGATGATGAAGTCATCATGCCACCTGTGTTCTGGCACAATGACTTCATCACAACCGCCTGAGACGGGGCGCAGGCACTTGCAATATCATAACTTTGCGACCTCCTGTGCTGCCTCATAGGTTCCAAGAATAGTTGCCTGTGGCCTATGAGAGTAAATGGCTGGGCCTAGAACCACTGGTTCCCATGCCCTACCACACTATTCAACTGTATCACCGTTCTGAGGATGGCGAAATAGTTGTATCTGCCGCAGTCACTACATTCAGGGCCCTGGGCAAAACATTCAGGGCCTAAACCATGAATGTTTTGGCCTACTGACACACAGGGCAGCCCACGCTGGTACTGGCTCATCTTGCATTTGTCAAAATTGCTAGATGTGCAATCTGGCCTGCGTTTGACCCCTCAGATGCAGCAGTTTATGGTGAATGCAGCATGTGAGCATTTAGATAAAAGGAGCACACTTGTACATGCCAATTTGTTAGTATGGCATCAAGAGGGCTTTTGAAGAACCCTCTAGGCCTGCCATGCCTATTATTTTAAACACTTAAAGCACTACTATATTCTGGAGCGCTTTACAGACATTAGCATCCAACTGTCCCCAATGGGGCTCATAAGCTAAGATTCCTATCAGTATGTCTTTGTGTGGGAGGAACTCCATGAAGATGTTGTCCTTGGTTGGATTTGACCCTAGGACCCCAGTGCTGCAAGGCACCAGTGTTAACCACTGAGCCACCATGCTGCCCTATTGGCAGGGTTTCAAAAAATGCCAGTAAGGCTACATGCACACAACCGTTCTGTTTTTTGCGGTCAGCAAACCCGGATCCGCAAAAAAACGGAAGGGACTCAAGCTATCTGTACACGTTATATAAATAATGGCTAGACCTGCCAATTTTGGTGGGACTGGCTGAACACCTAATGTGCATGATAGATGTGGGAGGAGATGAGGACCAAGTGCATTACCCCAGACCTGGGGGTATTCTGCAGTGTTTTAGTTTATGTTTTTACCATGTTCATGTATACTCTATACACAGCAGTGTACCTCCAATGGAAGCACACCACACAGCTTCTATGGAGCCCCTGGAGGAGAGGGGCCCTGGCTGAGGAAAGACACCACTAATTACATATAATACAGCCTCCTATCCTCTGTCATCATTGCAGTCCAGAGGCTTAGAAACAGTGCCCCCCTTAAAATACTTTAAAAAAAATGGTACCCCCTTAACAGTATTAGTATTGTACAGATGTGTGCCCCCTCACAGTAGTTATGCCCACATTGTGCCTGCTCAGAGTAGTTATTCCCTCTTTGTGCCCACTTCACAATAACAATCCCCATTGTGTCCCCTTCACAGTAATAATGCCCACTGTGCTAGTAATACCCTCTGTGCCCTCTCCATAGTAGAAATCCCCATTGTGCCCCTTCACAGTAATACCCATTGTGCCCCCTTCAACAGTAATAATGCCCACTGTGCCAGTAATGCCCTATGTGCCCCCTCCATAGTAGAAATCCCCATTGTGCCCCCTTCACAGCAATGCCCACTGTGCCACCTTCACAGCAATGCCCACTGTGCCACCTTCACAGCAATGCCCACTGTGCCACCTTCACAGCAATGCCGCCCACTGTGCCCCCTTAACAGTAATGCCGCCCACTGTGCCCCCTTAACAGTAATGCCCACTGTGCCCCCTTCACAGTAATGCCCACTGTGCCCCCTTCACAGTAATGCCCACTGTGCCCCCTTCACAGTAATAATGCCCACTGTGCCCCCTTTATTGTAGTAATGCCCTCTGGCTCTGTGCTTCCTCCATAGTAGAAATGTCCATTGTGCCCCATTCACATTAGCAATGCCCTCTGTGCCCCCTCCATAGTAGTAATGACCTCTGTGCCCCCAGCTGTTTGAAGAGAGGGCAGCGCTCATATGAGAGCTTTTTTCACCTTAAGAACCAGACAGATTTTTGCAAATCTGACATATGTTACTTTATGTGGTGATAAAATGCTTTTACTTATCCAAGCCATTCTGAGAATGTTTTCTCGTCACATATTGTACTTTATGATAGAGGTAAATTTGAATCAAAATTTCATTTTTATTTATTAAAAAAATACCAAATTTACAAAAAAATAAAACATTTGCAACTTTTTAAATTTCAATTTCTCTGCTTTAAAAAAAGATAGTGATACCTCCTAAAATTGTTATTACTTTACATTCCCCACAAGTCTACTTCATGTTTGGATCATTTTGTAAATGCCATTTTATTTTTTGGAGACGTTAGAATAGGTTTAGAAGCAAATCTTGAAATTTTTCAAAACCCACTTTTTAAGGACCAGTTCAGGACTGAAGTCACTTTGTGAGGCTTACATAATAGAAAACACAAAAAATGACCCCATTCTACAAACTACACCCCTCAAGGTATTCAAAACTGATCATACAAACTTTGTTAACCTTTTAGGTGTTCCACAAGAATGCTTTTAAAATGGATATGAAATTTCAGAATTTAACTTTTTTGGGCAGATTTTCAATTTTAATCATTTTTTTTCCGCTAACAAAGCAAGGATTACCAGCCAAACTAATCTCAATATTTATTGCCCTGATTCTATAGTTTACAGAAACACCCCATATGTGGTCAAAAACTACTGTATGGCCACACAGCAGGGCGCAAAAGGAAAGGAACACCATATGTTTTTTGGAGGTCAGATTTCACTGGGATAATTTTGGTCAAAAACTGCTGTATGGCCACACAGCAGGGCGCATAAGGAAAGGAACACCATATGTTTTTTGGAGGCCAGATTTCACTGGGATCATTTTAACTTGCCATGTTACACTTGAAGACCCCATGATGCACCCCTAGAGTAGAAACTACAAAAAAAGTCACCCGATTTTGGAAACAACGGGACAAGCTGGCAGTTTTGTTGGTACTATTTTAGGGTACAGGTGATTTTTGGTTGCTCTACATTGCACTTTTTGTGAGGCAAGGTAACAAAAAATATCTGTTTTGCCACTGTTTTTATTTTTTGTTATTTACAACGTTCATCTGACAGGTTAGCTCATGAGCTATTTTTTTTATATATATAATTGTCTTTTTATTGAGAGAAAAGATTAAATAATAAAAGTATACAGTTACAGTTGTTTTTGTAATTCTTTGACAATTCAACCAAATAGGTGGAAAAGGTAACATGAGCTATTTTTATAGAGCAGGTTGTTATGGATGCGACAATACCAAAAACCAAAAGTTTTCAGTTTTACATAAAGCATTTTTTTTAAAAAAATGATTTTTTTGTGTCTCCTTATTCTGAAAGCCATAGTTTTCTTGTGGGGGCGAATGTCTTATGTGGGGGCTCATTTTTTTCAGTATGAGATGACGATTTGATTGATACAATTCTGGGGTGCATATGACTTTTTGATCGCTTGCTATTACACTTTGTGATGTACGATGACAAAATGGCTTTTTGACACTTTTTTTTTATTTTTTATTACGGTGTTCACCTGAGGGGTTAAATCATCTGATATCTTTATAGGTAATGATGTTACAGACGCGTCGATACCTAATATATGTATACTTTTTATTTATTTATGTTTTATACACTAATATTTTTTTAAACAGAAAAAATATCATGTTTTAGTGTCACCATAGTCTGAGAGCCATAGTTAATTTTTATTTTTGCGGGTAGGGTATCATTTTTGCGGGATGAGATGACTGGTACAATTTTGGGGTACATATGACTTTATGATCGCTTACTATTACACTTTTTGTGATGTAAGGTGACAAAGTAAGAATTAGTCTTACCGGTAATGATGTTTCCAGGAGTCCAACATGACAGCACTACATGGAGGATGTCCCCCCCCCCCCCCACTATTGGGACAAGAAAACAGAGAGGTTAAAAGCTCCCCCCCCCCCCACCCACTTCAACCAGTGTTTTATAGATTATCACAGAATAATGGGTATCGTAATACAAAAGAAAAAATATTTTAAATATTAGGGAGGGAACTACCAGTGCTGTCATGTCGGACTCCTGGAAACATCATTACCGGTAAGACATATTCTTACTTTCCAGGACGTCCTCCATGACAGCACTACATGGAGTAGAAATACCAAATTAATCTAATAACTAGGGAGGGACCGCAGCCTGAAGAACTTCACGTCCGAACATCTGGTCGTCATTCCCTGACACATTTAATCTGTAATGCTTACAAAAGGTATGGCAACTTGCTCAGGTGGCTGGCTTACATATCTGGTCAATAGAAGCATTTGCGTGTTCGGCCCATGAAGCCGAGACTGCTCTAGTTGAATGAGCCCTAATATCTTGAGGACAGGGGAGTCCTTGGACCTGATAGGCCTCTTTAATCACTGTTTTAATCCATCTGGCTAATGTTGTCTTAGAAACTTTTTTTCCTTTATTGCGGCCTGAGAACTGAATAAACAGATTAGAATCTAATCTGAAAGTACTAGTAACATCTAGGTAGGTAAGGAGAGAACGTCTAACTTCTAGAAGATGGAACTTCTTCTCCTTTACGGTTTTCGGATCTGTGTAGAAGGTTGGTAGTACTATTTCCGGATTAAGGTGAAAGGAAGAAACCACTTTAGGTATAAAAGATGGGTCTAGTCTTAGTATGACTATCTTCACAGATTGTAAGGTATGGCTCAAGGATGGTAAGAGCTTGAATTTCCCCTAGTCTACGAGCTGATGTGATAGCTACTAGAAACATCATTTTCAAGGTTAAGTTTCTTAAACTGCTTTCATGTAAAGGTTCAAAGGGTGGCTTTATTAAGGCATTGAGAACTAGCGACAGATCCCAAGGTGGAACCGGGAACTTTAGTGTTGGTCTAAATCGATTTTCTGAAAGAGTAATTTAGGAACCAGCTTAAGGCCTCTATCTGAACCCTAAGGGTACTGGGTTTAAGACCCATATTGAACCCTTCTTGGAGAAAATCTAGAACATCTCCTAGACTCGGGAGTAGAGGATTTCCCCCCCCCCCCCTCAGTGTCATCCAGGAGCAGAATTGTTTCCAAATTTTATTATAAATAGCAGATGTAACCCTTCTGAATGGTGGATATTACTTCATCTGAGAATCCCTGTAATTTCAAGTCCCTTTCAGAAGCCTTGCCGTTAATTTTAGTTTGGTTATTTCCGGATTCCAGATTAAACCCTGATGCAGCAGGTCTGGCCTGAGGGGGAGAGGATTCGGATTTTCCTGGCTTAGTGAGGACAGAACCGGGAACCAGGCTTGCTTTGGACAAAAGGGGGCTATTAAGATCACTTTGGATGATTCCCTGCTGATCTTCCTTAGGGCTACTGAAATTAAGGGGAAAGGAGGAAACGCATAAGCTAGCTTCATGTTCAAGGGCTGGGATAAAGCGTCCACCGCTGTGGGACGGTTGGCTGGATTTCGGGAGAAGGAGGCTGTTTGTGCATTTTCCCTTGATGCGAAGAGATCTATTTCGGGATATCCCCATGTTAATGTCAGTTCCAGAAACACTTGTCTGTTTAGAGTCCATTTGTTCGGATCTACAAAATGTCTGCTGAGGAAATCTGCCGACTGGTTATTTGAGCCCTGTAGGTGTACCGCTGAAATTGACAGCACATTCTCTTCTGCTCAGGAAAAAAATTTGTTTTCCAGATTCTGAAGGAGGGGATATTTTGTTCCCCCCTGATGTTTGAGGAAGGACACCGCTGTCATATTGTCCGATAGAATTCTTATATTTTGACCGCTCAGGAGATCCTGACTCTGTTTGAGCATCTCCGACGGCTTGAAGCTCTCTGAAATTTGAAGATCAGTTTTTTATGGTCTGGTTCCAGGCTCCATGGAAGTAGTAGATTCCAACCTTTGCACCCCATCCTTGTTGGCTGGCATCCGTTGTCACTACAATATACGGACTTAGATTCCAGGAGACTCCTTTTGATAGGTTGTCTGTTATTTTCCACCAATCCAGAGATCTTCGAGCATCTTCTTTTATAAGGATTTTCCGGTCTATGGATCGATGGTCTCTGTCCCAGACCGCTAGGATCATTTTCTGTAAGACTCTTGTGTGGTGTTGACTCCACGGTACCGTGAAGATACAAGCTGTCTTTAATCCTAGAATGCTCATGGCCTCTCTGATGGTGCACACTGATTTCTTCTGAAATGCATTTAATCTCCTGACAAGGTTCTGTTGTTTTTGAACAGGAATGAAAGATCTCTGTAAATTCAAATCTAGCATCGTCCCTAGGGAAATTTTCCTGGTTTCTGGCACTAGGACTGATTTTTCCCAATTCAGGATCCAGCCTAGGTCCTGTAAGAGGGATATTGTCATCTGCTTTTGCTCCATTAGTACTTCCGCGGAGTCTGCGGTTAGGAGAAGATCGTCTAAGTAAGGTACAATCTTTATCCCCTTAATCTGAGAAAAGCCACCAGTTTCGTGGAGCGGGATAGTCTCCAGAATGTCTTTACTGGGAGTTCCCATTGACAAATAATTATCCAACTGAGATAACCACATCAACATGGATCTAGCAACTGATGCAGCTGCGACGTTGGTTGATATTAGGGCCGCAGAAGCCTCCCAAGATTTTCTCAGGAGACCATCAGCTTTGCGGTCCATGTGGTCTTTCAGTTAGGAAGAGTCCACAAATGGGATTGCAGTTTTTTTAGCTACCCTGGCAACTGGGTGTCACAACCAGACAGCTGAGAAGCTCTGACAGAGACCTTTCAGAACCTCCTCCTTGAGTTTTCTTTGTTGTGGTATTCAGTTCCTCATCTCGTTAGCCTCTCTCAGCTGTCATGTAGTTGGACTGATGCTTCCCTTTAAATTCCTCCCCATAATGCTTTACTGGGTGGCTTATACTTCTTCCTGGAGTGTGTGTGCATGCTGATCCTGTTTCCCAGTCTGCTACAAAGTTAAGTGCTGTACATTTATCTGTTATTTTCTGTTTGCTGGATCCCAGGTGACCCTGACTCCCGCCGTGTCTGGTGTAGGGAGCCGGTGGTCGTGTCCCCTCACTATTGTAGGGTGTTCAGGGGTTATATAGTTGAGGTGCATGGATATGCAACCATCCACCTTTGGGATCTTTGCATAGGCTGAGCAGCCAGGGAAAGTGTGAGGTCTTGTGCAGGGGTCTCCCTTTTGGTTCCTTAGCTTTGGATCCAGTGAGTAATATATGCATGTTGCTTTGTCTTGTTTCCTGTACACAGTCCGTGACATTATAAGCCGCCAAAACCGTCTCAAGCATGGATCCGGTTTCACTTTTGGCTGAACGCTTCCAGGGTCTTTAATTGGAGGTAGCTGATCTCCGTAAGACTTTTTCTCAGCTTCAAGTGACTGGTTCAGCTTGCGTTCATGGAGTTTGTTCTGAGCCTAAGATCTCGCTCCCGGATACGTTCTCCGGGGGTATTGAGAATTTTGTGCGTTTTAGAGAGGCTTGCAAACTCCATTTTCGCCTTCTTCCCCATTCCTCTGGTGATAAGGAACGGAGGGTGGGGATCATTATATCGCTGCTCAGGGGTAACGCTCAGTCTTGGGCCTTTTTGCTGCCGGAGGGGGCACGGCCTCTCCATTCAGTGGATGAATTCTTTTTAGCCCTGGGTCAGATATATGATGATCCAGATCGTATTACTCTGGATGAATCTAAACTGCGTCTTTTATGCCAGGGTAAACAGTCCGCAGAAATATATTGTTCAGAATTTCGGAGATGGGCAGCTGATACTGGTTGGAATGATGCTGGACTCCGAAATCAATTTTGCCATGGTCTTTCGGAAAGATTGAAAGATGCATTTGCTTTTCATGAGAGACCAGCCTCATTAGAATCTGCCATGTCTCTAGCTGTTCGTATTGACAGGCATCTAGACTACGTCTATTATGCCAGGGTAAACAATCCGCAGAGATATACTGCTCAGAATTTCGGAGATGGGCAGCTGATACTGGTTGAAATGATACTGCACTCCGAAGTAAATTTTGCCATGGTCTTTCAGAGGGATTGAAAGATGCATTTGCCTTTCATGAGAGGCCTATTTCCTTGGACTCTGCTATGTCTCAGGCCGTTCGTATTGACAGGCGTCTTAGAGAGAGAGGAGAGATTTCTCCTTCCTGTCATACTCAGTCCCAGGACAGTGCAGCGGTCTCATTCTGTGCGCAGGGGTCTCGGTCGCTGTCAGCCCCTTCTGAGCAGGAGCCCATGCAGCTGGGGTTGATTGCTTCTGACAATAGAAGACTCAGCTCGCATGGGAGGGTTTGTTTTTGTTGTGGAGGTATAAATCATTTGGCAAATGTTTGTCCCTCTAGGAGATTCAGGCAGTTTTCTGGGAGTAATAAAGAAACAAACAGGAAAAAAATCTTTTAAAAATGTTCCGTCTGTTACTATTGGCAGGGTTGAGGCGGAAATTGAAGGTTTTCCGTTTGCTTGTAGTTCCCGTTTTGTCCTGCCTGCTAGGGTGGCGCTAGAGAGCAAGAGCATTTTTTTTGAGATTTTTGTGGATAGTGGAGCAGCGGTCAATCTCATTGATAGTCAATTTGCAATAACTCATGGTTTCCAGGTGTGCATTTTGGGAAAGGATATTCCTGTTTTTGCTATTGATTCCGCTCCACTTTCTCAGAAATCATTAGAGGGCATAGTTCACAATATCCGTTTAATTGTGAGTGATGCTCATGTTGAGGATGTGTCATGTTTTGTCCTTAGCGGTTTGCCTACTCCTCTAGTGTTGGGGCTACCCTGGCTCACTAAACATAACCCCACCATTGATTGGCAAGCGAGGCAAATAAATGGTTGGAGTGACTTTTGCAGAGAGAATTGCCTCACGACATCTGTTTCTGAGGTTGCTACTAAGACTGTACCATCTTTTCTCTCTGAATTTTCGGATGTCTTCTCTGAGAGTGGAGTTCAGGATTTGCCCCCGCACAGGGAGTACGATTGCCCTATTAATCTCATCCCAGGCGCCAAACTGCCTAAATCTCGTTTATACAATCTTTCCCAACCTGAGAGGATCGCTATGCGTGCTTATATCTCTGAGAGTCTGAGAAAAGGACACATACGACCCTCGAAGTCACCTGTTGCCGCTGGTTTTTTCTTTGTTAAGAAAAAAGATGGTTCTTTAAGACCTTGTCTGGATTTCAGGGAGCTGAACAGTATCACTATTCGTGACCCTTATCCGCTTCCTCTGATTCCGGACCTGTTTAACCAGGTTGTTGGGGCTAAAGTCTTTTCCAAATTAGATCTAAGAGGGGCATACAACCTGGTCAGGGTCAGAGAAGGAGATGAATGGAAGACTGCCTTCAATACCCCTGTGGGCATTTTGAGAATTTGGTTATGCCTTTTGGTTTGATGAATGCCCCAGCCGTTTTTCAGCATTTTGTGAACAGCATTTTTTATCATTTGATGGGAAAATTTGTATTAGTGTATTTGGATGACATTTTGATTTTTTCTCCTGATTTCAAAACTCATAAGGAACATTTACGTCAGGTCTTGCTAATCCTGTGGGAGAATAAATTATATGCGAAACTGGAAAAATGTGTGTTTGCGGTTCCAGAAATTCAATTTCTGGGGTTTCTTCTCTCCGCTTCTGGTTTTCGCATGGAACCCGAGAAGGTCCGCGCTGTGCTTGAGTAGGAGCTTCCTGAGAATCAGAAGGCGCTGATGCGTTTTTTGGGCTTTGCCAATTATTACAGGAAGTTTATTTTGAATTATTCCTCTATTGTTAAACCACTCACTGATATGACCAGAAAGGGGGTAGATTTTTCTTCTTGGTCAGTAGAGGCGCGTAAGGCTTTTTCTAATATCAAGGAGAGTTTTGCTTCCGCTCCCATCTTGGTGCAAACTGATATTTCTTTACCCTTCATAGTTGAGGTTGATGCTTCTGAGGTGGGTGTGGGGGCGGTCTTGTCTCAGGGTTCCTCTCCTGCCAAATGGCAACCGTGTGCCTTTTTCTCGAAAAAAACTCTCCTCCGCAGAGAGAAATTACGATGTGGGAGATAGAGAATTGTTGGCCATCAAGTTGGCTTTTGAGGAATGGCGCCATTGGCTAGAGGGAGCCAGACACCCTATTACCGTGTTTACTGACCATAAAAATCTGGCCTACTTGGAGTCAGCCAAGCGTCTGAACCCGAGACAGACCAGATGGTCTTTGTTCTTTTCTAGGTTTAATTTTGTTGTCACGTTCCGCCCTGGAGTTAAGAATGTGAAGGCAGATGCCCTGTCACGTTGTTTTCCGGGAGGAGGGAATTTTGAAGACCCGGGTCCCATTTTGGCTGAAGGTGTGGTGGTCTCTGCTCTATTTTCTGAATTGGAGGCAGAGGTGCAGGCAGCCCAGTCAGAGGCTTCTGATCTTTGTCCTCCTGGGAGGTTGTTTGTGCCTCTCGCTTTTAAGACACAAGATTTTTAAGGAACACCACGATACGGTCCTTGCTGGGCACCCGGGGGCAAGAGCCACACTGGATGGCATCGCTCGGAGATTCTGGTGGCCTGCGCTTCGTAAGTCGGTTGAGGGTTTTGTGGCAGCCTGCGAGACTTGCGCTCGTGCCAAAGTCCCTCATTCACGGCCATCAGGTCCTCTCCTTCCCTTACCCATTCCTTCCCGTCCTTGGACACATCTGTCCATGGACTTCATAACGGACCTGCCTCATTCCTCGGGGAAGACTGTGATTCTGGTGGTGGTGGACAGTTTTAGCAAAATGGTGCATTTCATCCCTTTTCCTGGTTTGCCCAATGCTAAGACGCTGGCGCAGGCATTTATTGATCACATTGTCAAATTGCACGGTATTCCTTCAGACATAGTCTCTGATAGGGGCACGCAGTTTGTTTCCAGATTCTGGAAGGCTTTCTGTTCTCGCTTGGGGGTTCGGTTGTCATTCTCTTCTGCTTTCCACCTGCAGTCCAATGGCCAGACAGAGCACGTCAATCAGAATCTGGAGACATATCTGCGCTGTTGTGTGGCGGAGAATCAAGAGGATTGGTGTTCTTTTTTGTCCCTTGCTGAGTTTGCTTTAAATAACCGTCGTCAGGAGTCCTCTGATAAGTCACCATTTTTTGGTGCATATGGGTTTCATCCGCAGTTTGG
This sequence comes from Bufo gargarizans, assembly GCF_014858855.1. Classification (NCBI taxonomy): domain Eukaryota; kingdom Metazoa; phylum Chordata; class Amphibia; order Anura; family Bufonidae; genus Bufo; species Bufo gargarizans. Next base: position 131,684,690 of record NC_058088.1, on the reverse strand, counting down.
GACTTTCTCGGGAGAGGGGTCTTCTGGTTTACCTGATGAGGACAGATTCTCCTCGTCTTTGTCATCTATTTGGCAAAAGATTCAGGATAATGTAAAGAGCATGAGTGAGAGATATAAGCGTGTGGCAGATAAGAGACGTGTGCTTGGTCCGGACCTGAATGTTGGTGATCTGGTGTGGTTGTCTACCAAGAATATCAAATTGAAGGTTCCCTCCTGGAAGTCGGGTCCTAGGTTTATTGGGCCTTACAAAATCCTGTCTGTCATCAATTCTGTTGCCTACCGTCTTGATCTTCCTCAGACTTGGAAGATCCATAATGTTTTTCATAAGTCCTTATTGAAACCTTATGTTCAACCCATTGTACCCTCGCCTTTGCCTCCTCCTCTGATTATGGTTGATGGGAATCTTGAATTTCAGTTCTCTAGGATTGTGGATTCTCGTCTTGTTCGTGGTTCTCTTCAGTACCTTGTTCATTGGGAGGGTTATGGTCCTGAGGAGAGGATGTGGGTCTCAGTGACGGACATTAAGGCCTCTCGTCTCATCAGGGCTTTCTATAGGTCCCATCCTGAGAAGGTGGGTTCTGAGTGTCCGGAGTCCACTCGTAGAGGGAGGGGTACTGTCACAACCAGACAGCTGAGAAGCTCTGACAGAGGCCTTTCAGAACCTCCTCCTTGAGTTTTCTTTGTTGTGGCATTCAGTTCCTCATCTCGTTAGCCTCTCTCAGCTGTCATGTAGTTGGACTGATTGCTTCCCTTTAAATTCCTCCCCATAATGCTTTACTGGGCGGCTTATACTTCTTCCTGGAGTGTGTGTGCATGCTGATCCTGTTTCCCAGTCTGCTACAAAGTTAAGTGCTGTACATTTATCTGTTATTTTCTGTTTGCTGGATCCCAGGTGACCCCGACTCCCTCCGTGTCTGGTGTAGGGAGCCGGTGGTCGTGTCCCCTCACTATTGTAGGGTGTTCAGGGGTTATATAGTCGAGGTATGTGGATATGCAACCATCCACCTTTGGGATCTTTGCATAGGCTGAGCAGCCAGGGAAAGTGCAAGGTCTTGTGCAGGGGTATCCCTTTTGGTTCCTTAGCTTTGGATCCAGTGAGTCATATATGCATGTTGCTTTGTCTTGTTTCCTGTACACCGTCCGTGACACTGGGGCGTCTATTTTTGGGATTTCCTCCCATAGTTTAGTATCCTTTTTGTCAAAGGATAAGCGACTTTTGAATTCCCTGGGAATGAAAAGCCTCTTTTCTACGTCTTCCCACTCTTCAAGGATCATTTGTTTTAAACTAGAATCAAGGATCATTTGTTTTAAACTTCTCTTTTGTAATTAGACCAGCAAACATCTCCTCCTGCATGGATCTTTTTGTCGGTTCCTCCGAAATAACCATGCTTTGCCTTACTGCGGACAGAAGAGAATCCATGTCTTCGGTTGAGAAACAGTATTTACGCTTTTCTTCATAGGAAGAAGAAGGCAAGGATTCTTCTTCCTCTTCCTCATCCGAAAATTCTACCTCTATAACCTCTGGGTCCGAATCTAAGGCCTCTCTAGGTCTTTTTATACCTGTGGTTTGTTCAGCCACCTTAGGCGTTATCAAGGAGGAAACAGACGCATTAATTTCTTCCTTAATGATAGCTCTAATGTCCGTTAGTAAGGACGGCTGTTCCTCTTTCATCATCTTATTAATACATTCCACACAACGTTTCTTTGCATATGTATCCTGAAGCCTTTTGCTGCAGATTGAGCATCTTTTAGGCTTCTTTTTACTTTCCACCTTGAGGGTAGGATGATAGTATAAGAAAGCGATAATGTTTTCCTAATCCTACAATTTTTCCTTCTTTGGATTACTCACATGTCCCTGAGCAGGAGGGTCTGGTGACTGCTCTCTCATACGGGAGGAATCTATGTGTGAGGAACTCACACTAGCCCCAACAGAATTTAAAATGCCACTGGCACTTACCCCTCCTCACGTTAATGCTCCTCCCATTCCTCCTTCCGGTACCCGCTCAGAGAGGCACCCGATGGGATGCAAGGCCAGAACTCCCAGGCTCCAGTGTCCCTCGCCATGGGATTGATCGCAGGGCGCTGCCATACTGGATCCGGTGTCAGAGGTTACGTGCATGTGCACCTCTTCCTGGTGTCTTTATGTCACTTCCGGCTCAACGCGGAAGGTCGGAAGTGACAGAAGACGCTCCAGCTCCCGCGCAGCCTCCGAGATCCCCGCGAGAAGGCACCATGCAGCCGAGAGCCCTGGCAGGGTTGCGCCTACCGTTCCCAAGCCCCTAGGACTCCACTCCAGAAGTGAGCCGCATGACCCACAGGTACTGGAAATGGCTGGGAGGCTAAGGGACCTCCAGTTTAGGGGTATTAGCCAGGCAAAACAAGAAAAAAATAAAAAAAGTAAGAAAAATATAAAAGGAGAGATCCTCTCTCTGCCCCGTCCATTATTGGGACAAGACAAATCACTGGTGGAAGTGGGTGGGGGGGAGCTTTTAACCTCTCTCTGTTTCCTGTCCCAATAGTGGGCGGGCGGGGGACATCCTCCATGTAGTGCTGTAATGGAGGACGTCCTGGAAAATGGCTTTTTTACATTGTACTTTTTTTTTTACGGTGTTCACCTGAGGGGTTAAATAATCTGATATCTTTATAGAGAAGGATGTTACAAACGCGTCGATACATAATATGTATACTTTTTTTTTTTATTTAGATTTTATACACTAATATTTTTTAAACAAAAAATCTGAGAGCCATAGTTAATTTTTATTTTTTGGGTAGGGTATCATTTTTTAACACAATAAAAGCATTTTTGAAACAAAAAAAAATGCTTTAGTTTCTCCATAGTCTGAGAGCCATTTTTTTTTTTTTTAGGGGGGATTGTCCTATGTAGGGGCTCGTTTTTCGCGAGATGAGGTGACTGTTAGATTTATACTATTTATGGGGGCATACGCCTTTTTGATCGCTTTGTGTAGCACTTTTAGTGATGTAACGTGACAAAAATTGCTTCTTTTTTTTTTACACAGTTTTTATTTTTTATGATGTCTATCGGACAGGGTTGATCATGTGATAAATTTATAGAGCCGGTCGTTACGGATGCGGCGATACCTAATATGTGCAGTTTTTCCATTTTTTTTTTATTTTTTTGCATTAGAAAATCAGGGGAAAGGGGCTTTTTTTTGTTTTTTAACTTTAAACTTTATTTTTTATGGAAAAAAACTTTCTTGCTTTTTTTAAAAACTTTTTTCTGTCCCACTCTGGGACTTCAACTTTTGGGGGTCTGATCCCCTCTGCAATGCATTACAATACATCTGTATTGTAATCCATTGTCTGTTTGTGTACTACAGTGAGTAGTACACAAACAGGTGGACTAGGAGACCCAGCCTCAGGCTGGATCTCCTCGACACCCATAGAAGGCAGGTCCAGATGCCATACAGGGCATTGGGCAGCCTCTGCATGGCCTCTGGCTGCCTTGTCACGCATCGAGTCCCTGCCACAGCAACACGGGACTCTATGCCATAAACCACTCTCCCGCCGTAAACCACTTCCTTGTCGCAGTCAGCGCGGACTGCAGCATAGAAGGGGTTAATCCGCCGGCATCGCTGTAAAGAGCGATGCCAGAGGATACAGCAGGGGCCCGGCTATTAGGGACTGCAGGTCCCCTGGAGTGATTGGGCGCGCTCCGCTCCGGTGCCCGCCCGATCATCCAACCATGCATGTTCGGCGGAATGCATTCTGACAATGCATCCCCAAAAGTATATGCACGGTGTTCTGCGTTAAGAGGGTAAAGACATACTTGGAAAACATTACATACAGAACATACAGGGTCATACAGCCCCATATATGTACCTCTTACATACAGTATTCAATATGTAAGATAGAATCTAAATCGCACACCCTCATTACTATGCTTTTGATATAACAACTTTTTTTATTATCAGCATAAAACATGGCTTTTCAGCACTATTATTAATAAATATAACCTTATGCTATGCACTAAAAGGAAGGCATTAGTATACAGTTTGATCAAAGAGCATAGGCACACTTACCACGACAAGGTTGCCTCTTCAAGTGGGGACCTACTCTAACTTTGGCGCAGCACTGTGCAGCGACCATCGCCAATTAAAAGCACCTAAGCCGAATGGGGAGGAGTGCTGATCCAGAAGGGGGAAGAAAGAAAAAAAAGTCTATACAAATGTATTCAATATGTGAGAGAATGTAAATCGCATAGCCTCATCACTATGCTTTTGAAATTTGTGGTTTGTATGTATATATATATATATATATGTGTGTGTGTGTTTGCAATTGGCGGAACTGTAAGTAATGTTCATACTGTTAATATAGTGATTAAAACAGTTATATAACTAGTTCAATATACAGTTCTAAATACCTATTTTGGCCTCTCTGCTTCCATAAAACCCAGCTCTTACTGGAGTGTGTGTCTGTTTAACGCCTCTCTCTGGTGAATAATGATTCTAGCAGCTCCTGTTAGGGTAATTTCCCACACAAGCTGTGTAGTTGGTCAAAACTCCTGCTGTGTGTGAGGCTGGCTGTGGATTGGTCGAGACTCCAGCCAGCAACAACAGTTTAACTCTATTCTTTCTGTTTCTGCTGTGTTATTGAGCTTACCTTACATTATATAATGAATCATAAAGTAATGTTATCTTTTCTGTTAACACAATATATATATAACAGTTATATGACATCCAAACTTGAAGTCACTGTAAATAACTCTGCTTTTGTCTTGAACACACAAACATAGGAACTGTATTAAGGTTATTGGCAGGTTTAGCTGTATAAAAATATAAGCTATATTAGCAACCTAGGACAGGTTTTAGCTGGCCAGCGACACTTACCTCTCCTGTCGCGACACTACCTGTTCTGCCTGTCTTCTCTTCTCAGGGCCCACGCTTTAAATCACCTGACCTCCTGCAGCGTCAGGTCAGAGTGTGCTCTGTACGACCGGATGCTGCAGGCAGCCAGGACACAGCAGTGCGGACCCTGAGAAGAGCGAGCAGGAGGAGGGTGTAAGTACTGGACAGCGCTCACAGCGCTTCATTCCCCCTTCTCCTGCAGACTAGTGAGCTCTTCCATTATGGAAGCGCTCATTAGTATTCCCTGTATAAGATGCACTGCATCTTATAAAGGGAAAAGCAATGAGCGCTTCCATCTGTATTGATGGACGCGCTCATTGTTTCTGTTCTGGCACCCCCCCTACAAAGCAAAAGGGGGTTAGCACATCCCAATGCATAGGTGCACGTCGCTATGGCTAAAAACACATACAGAATACAACATGCTAATAAGGCCTCATGCACACGACCGTTTTTTTTTTAAGATCCGCAAAAACGGGACAGGTCATATTTTTTCACGGCCAGGAAAAACGGATCACGGATGCGGCTGCCAAACGGTGCAGTTTCCGATTTTTCCACTGACCCATTGAAAGTCAATGGGTCCGCAAAAAAAAAAAGGAAAACGGCACAACGGCCACGGATGCACACAACGGTCGTGTGCATGAGGCCTAAATTTGAGATGCTTAGCAAATACATATTGTACAAAATTATTTGAGCCCGTCTGCCGCATGCCAAGGCGGTCTCTATAAGACGGGTCCTAACACTAAACTTACCTGTTATGTGCCATGACAGCAACCATGAAATTCAGGAAGTGTAGGTCCCACGTGCATGCTGGGCCCCTTTTGGTTTATATCTCTGTGGTGCCAAAATTGCTTCTGTTCTGGCACCCCTCAGAGCCAGCATACATGGCGTTTTTTTTGTACTTTATGGTGGTATTTGACACTGCTGGTGAGATATTTTGTGCTGCAATGTGGTATTTATATTGCGAAGTTTGGGATGTATTTTGGAATGCACTCTGGTATCAGATGCTGCTCAGAGGTATTTTTTGGCTGCATGGTGGTCTCACACACTGCTGTGGAGGTATTTTGAGTTGTATTATGGTATGTGTTGCTGTTAGGGAGGGTAATGTATATACCAGACCATTTGAATAGCATTTTTGTGTTCCACTTTTATAATATTTCATGTATTGATGGTTTATGTTAGGCATGACCAAGTATATTCACCTCCGCAGTGTGCATTGCATGCCATTATTTTTATGCAATATCATATGTGGCTGGTGGGTTTTGCATGCCAGACCTGTTTTGTAATCCCAGTCCAGCCCTGATGGCACACAATATAACATGCAGCAGCAAACACCATTCATGAGCAAAGGGAGGGGCTAGGAATGCTAGTGGGAGGGGCTGTGCATAGGGGCCCAATCAAGATTCTTGCTATGGGGCCCAATGATTTCTATGTATACCCCTACCTGTACACTAGCAGATAAGGTACAGTTGGTATTGTTTGGCATTAGGAATTAGATTAACCACACCATTTCTCCCCTCTTGGTAGGCGTGTGTCACAGTGGGGAGTGGGGGAAACCCCCCACCGTATAATGGGAACTGTTACTAGACCAGACTACAGTGAAGGGAGCAGGCCACAACCCACAACCCTAACCCTGATTTCCTGACCGGATAAGCGAACCCTGAAGGTGGGAGGACTCATGCACTGGAACCTGGATTCTGCTGATCCTGACAGTACCTGGCATAGGGGTCAGGAATAAGACAACCAGTTCCTCAGGGACTCAGATGGACCGGAATCTCCAGCTGCCTAGTAACAGGTGAAAGGGAAATGACCATATGCATCATTAGGATCGCAGGTAAGAACACCAGAAACACACTTATCTGGCGCAGCCACCACAACTGGAACCAGTGCATAAGTACAGGTACCCACACACCAAACAGGACACTGTACAGACAACACACACACACAGGTATCCAGCACTCCTGACACTGCCTGTAACCCCATTCTGCAAGGAGCACGGCAGCCCCATTAGTCATTATTTAATACAGATACAACAAATGTTATCTTTTTTCCTTTTTCCATCTTTTTTCTTCGGTACAGTATTAACAATCAACATACATACACAATTACATTCCTGCATAACCCATTGTTCTTCCCTGTTGGTTGGTCCTCTCCTGAAAGGGGGTGAAGGCGGGGGAATAAAAAAAAAAATGTAAAAAAATTGTATTAAAATTTTTTATCCCTGCTTCTCTCGTCCTTGCCCCATCCACCCCCAGCACACATCTATCTCCCCCACTCCCAGAGTCCACATCAGCCGAACCCGCTATTTCAGCCACTTTTTAGCAAATATGTATTTTGTTTTACTTGATATCAAGTGGTATTTCTCTCTGGCCAACGAGAGTCTAGTCAAATTATCCCATTCATGAACTGTTGGTATTGTTCTGACCCCCCCCCCCCCCCAATGTGCTACAATACATTTCCTTGCAAAAAATAGAAGTTTAGATACTACTCCTCGCTCTTGAACAATATCCGTTTTATCCATCACTCCCAAAACACAAACCTCAAGGCGGGTTGGAACTTTAACCAAATGATACCTCAATTTTTTCGTTCACCATCCTCCAAAAATTGCTGAATTTTAATGCATGTCCACAGTATATGGACATCATCTACTTCCTCTTCCCCACATTTTTTGCAACTAAATTGTTTGGTTTTTATAGCATTTCATTAATATCTTGGGGGAGTAGTATAGACGATATAGTATGTTATATTGTGTAATTCTATAAGAGACATTATTTGAGATGCTGTTCTTGGACCGTATGGCCTTTTCCCAGAATTCTTCCCGTTGTAGATTAAGTACTTCTTGTCATCTGTAGTTTAAAGTAGTAAATCGCTCTTTTTTTTGTCTTCTGATGCAGTAAACCTCCATATATCTTGGAAACCAATTTCCTCCCTGCAACTAACTTTGTGATATTAGCCAAGGGTATTGGAAGGGGGACAATTTGCATTCCTTTTTTATCTCTGCTCGTACAACTTGTTTTAATTGAAAGTAAAAAAAAAAAAAAAAAAAAATCTTATTTCCGAATAAATATTGATTCTTGAGGTCTTGATAAGTAATTATATCTCCATCTTTCCATATCTGGCCCAGTCTGAAGATTCCATATTTCCACCAGACTTTTTGTTCTATTGATTATTATTCTCCTAAATGAATATTATCCCATAGCAGCGTATCTGAATGTAGTCCCTTCTGGGACCACAGTTCCTTTACCATGTTCCAAGATTTTGTCCGTAACTTAATTAAGGGTTAATTTATTAACTTGTTGTTGTTGCAGATCGGGGACTGATAGTCCCCCCTCTCTCATGAACATACAGTATCTGTGCTCTTATTCTCGTTTTTTTCCCTCGCCATATCAAGTCAGTTATTAACCACCTCCCGACCGCTGTACGCGTATATATCCGATCCGATCCGTATATATCCGGATCCGATCCATGTATCCATGGATCCGTAAAAATCATGCGGACGTCTGAATGGAGCCTTACAGGGGGGTGATCAATGACAGGCGGGTGATCACCCATATACACTCCCTGATCACCCCCTGTCATTGATCACCCCCCTGTCATTGATCACCCCCCTGTAAGGCTCCATTCAGACGTCCGCATGATTTTTACGGATCCGATCCATGTATCCATGGATCCGTAAAAATCATGCGGACGTCTGAATGGAGCCTTACAGGGGGGTGATCAATGACAGGCGGGTGATCACCCATATACACTCCCTGATCACCCCCTGTCATTGATCACCCCCTGTCATTGATCACCCCCCTGTAAGGCTCCATTCAGACGTCCGCATGATTTTTACGGATCCGATCCATGTATCCATGTATCCGTAAAAATCATGCGGACGTCTGAATGGAGCCTTACAGGGGGGTGATCAATGACAGGCGGGTGATCACCCATATACACTCCCTGATCACCCCCTGTCATTGATCACCCCCCTGTCATTGATCACCCCCCTGTCATTGATAACCCCCCTGTCATTGATCACCCCCCTGTCATTGATCACCCCCCTGTCAGGCTCCATTCAGACGTCCGCATGATTTTTACGGATCCGATCCATGTATCCGTAAAAATCATGCGGACGTCTGAATGGAGCCTTACAGGGGGGGTGATCAGTGACAGGGGGGTGATCACACTGATCACCCCCTGTCATTGATAACCCCCCTGTAAGGCTCCATTCAGACGTCCGCATGCGTTTTGTGGATCCGATCCATGTATCCATGGATCCGTAAAAAATCATGCAGATGTCTGAATGGAGCCTTACAGGGGGGGGTATCAGTGACAGGGGGGTGATCACCCTGATTACCCTGATCACCCCCTGTCATTGATAACCCCCCTGTAAGGCTCCATTCAGACGTCCGCATGCGTTTTGTGGATCCGATCCATGTATCCATGGATCCGTAAAAAATCATGCGGATGTCTGAATGGAGCCTTACAGGGGGGGTGATCAGTGACAGGGGGGTGATCACCCTGATTACCCTGATCACCCCCTGTCATTGATAACCCCCCTGTAAGGCTCCATTCAGACGTCCGCATGCGTTCTGTGGATCCGATCCATGTATCCATGGATCCGTAAAAAATCATGCGGATGTCTGAATGGAGCCTTACAGGGGGGGTGATCAATGACAGGGGGGTGATCAGGGAGTCTATATGGGTGATCACCCCCCTGTCATTGATCACCCCCCTGTCATTGATCACTCCCCCCCGGTAAGGCTCCATTCAGCCATTTTTTTTTTGGCACAAGTTAGCGGAAATTTTTTGTTTGTTTTTGTTTTTGTTTTTTCTTACAAAGTCTCATATTCCACTAACTTGTGTCAAAAAATAAAATCTCACATGGACGCACCATACCTCTCACGGAATCCAAATGCGTAAACATTTTTAGACATTTATATTCCAGACTTCTTCTCACGCTTTAGGGCCCCTAAAAAGCCAGGGCAGTATAAATACCCCACATGTGACCCCATTTCGGAAAGAAGACACCCCAAGGTATTCCGTGAGGGGCATATTGAGTCCATGAAAGATTGAAATTTTTGTCCTAAGTTAGCGGAAAGTGAGACTTTGTGAGAAAAACAACAAAAAAAAAAAAAAATCAATATCCGCTAACTTATGCAAAAAAAAAAAAAAATTCTAGGAACTCGCCAGGCCCCTCATTGAATACCTTGGGGTGTCTTCTTTCCAAAGTGGGGTCACATGTGGGGTATTTATACTGCCCTGGCTTTTTAGGGGCCCGAAAGTGTGAGAAGAAGTCTGGGATCCAAATGTCTAAAAATGCCCTCCTAAAAGGAATTTGGGCCCCTTTGCGCATCTAGGCTGCAAAAAAGTGTCACACATGTGGTATCGCCGTACTCAGGAGAAGTTGGGGAATGTGTTTTGGGGTGTCATTTTACATATACTCATGCTGGGTGAGAAAAATATCTTGGTCAAATGCCAACTTTGTATAAAAAAATGGGAAAAGTTGTCTTTTGCCAAGATATTTCTCTCACCCAGCATGGGTATATGTAAAATGACCCCCCAAAACACATTACCCAACTTCTCCTGAGTACGGCGATACCAGATGTGTGACACTTTTTTGCAGCCAAGGTGGGCAAAGGGGCACCTTTTGGATTTCGCAGGCCATTTTTTACACATTTTGATTGCAAGGTACTTCTTACACATTTGGGCCCCTAAATTGCCAGGGCAGTATAACTACGCCACAAGTGACCCCATTTTGGAAAGAAGACACCCCAAGGTATTGCGTGGGGGGCACGGCGAGTTCCTAGAATTTTTTATTTTTTGTCACAATTTAGCGGAAAATGATGATTTTTCTTTTTTTTTTCTTTTTTCCTTACAAAGTCTCATATTCCACTAACTTGCGACAAAAAATAAAAAATTCTAGGAACTCGCCATGCCCCTCACGGAATACCTTGGGGTGTCTTCTTTCCAAAATGGGGTCACTTGTGGGGTAGTTATACTGCCCTGGCAATTTAGGGGCCCAAATGTGTGAGAAGAACTTTGCAATCAAAATGTGTAAAAAATGCCCTGCAAAATCCGAAAGGTGCACTTTGGAATATGCGCCCCTTTGCCCACCTTGGCAACAAAAAAGTGTGACACATCTGGTATCGCCGTACTCAGGAGAAGTTGGGCAATGTGTTTTGGGGTGTCATTTTACATATACCCATGCTGGGTGAGAAAAATATCTTGGTCAAATGCCAACTTTGTATAAAAAAATGGGAAAAGTTGTCTTTTGCCAAGATATTTCTCTCACCCAGCATGGGTATATGTAAAATGACAGCCCAAAACACATTCCCCAACTTCTCCTGAGTACGGCGATACCAGATGTGTGACACTTTTTTGATGCCAAGGTGGGCAAAGGGGCACATATTCCAAAGTGCACCTTTCGGATTTCACCGGTCATTTTTTACAGATTTTGATTGCAAAGTACTTCTCACACATATGGGCCCCTAAATTGCCAGGGCAGTATAACTACGCCACAAGTGACCCCATTTTGGAAAGAAGACACCCCAAGGTATTCCGTGAGGGGCATGGCGAGTTCCTAGAATTTTTTATTTTTTGTCGCAAGTTAGTGGAATATGAGACTTTGTAAGGAAAAAAGAGAAAAAAAAAATCATAATTTTCCGCTAACTTGTGACAAAAAATAAAAAATTCTAGGAACTCGCCATGCCCCTCACGGAATACCTTGGGGTGTCTTCTTTCCAAAATGGGGTCACTTGTGGCGTAGTTATACTGCCCTGGAAATTTAGGGGCCCAAATGTGTGAGAAGTACCTTGCAATCAAAATGTGTAAAAAATGGCCTGCAAAATCTGAAAGGTGCACTTTGGAATATGTGCCCCTTTGCCCACCTTGGCTGCAAAAAAGTGTGACACATCTGGTATCGCCGTACTCAGGAGAAGTTGGGGAATGTGTTTTGGGGTGTCATTTTACATATACCCATGCTGGATGAGAGAAATATCTTGGCAAAAGACAACTTTTCCCATTTTTTTATACAAAGTTGGCATTTGACCAAGATATTTTTCTCACCCAGCATGGGTATATGTAAAATGACACCCCAAAACACATTCCCCAACTTCTCCTGAGTACGGCGATACCACATGTGTGACACTTTTTTGCTGCCAAGGTGGGCAAAGGGGCGCATATTCCAAAGTGCACCTTTTGGATTTCACCGGTCATTTTTTACACATTTTGATTGCAAACTTCTTCTCACACATTTGGGCCCCTAAATTGCCAGGGCAGTATAACTACCCCACAAGTGACCCCATTTTGGAAAGAAGACACCCCAAGGTATTCTGTGAGGGGCATGGTGAGTTCCTAGAATTTTTTATTTTTTGTCGCAAGTTAGTGGAATATGAGACTTTGTAAGAAAAAAAAAATAAAAAAAAATCATCATCATTTTCCGCTAACTTGTGACAAAAAATAAAAAGTTCTATGAACTCACTATGCCAATCAGCGAATACCTTAGGGTGTCTACTTTCCGAAATGGGGTCATTTGTGGGGTTTTTCTACTGTTTGGGCATTGTAGAACCTCAGGAAACATGACAGGTGCTCAGAAAGTCAGAGCTGTTTCAAAAAGCGGAAATTCACATTTTTGTACCATAGTTTGTAAATGCTATAACTTTTACCCAAACCATTTTTTTTTGCCCAAACATTTTTTTTTTATCAAAGACATGTAGAACAATAAATTTGGCGAAAAATTTATATATGGATGTCGTTTTTTTTGCAAAATTTTACAGCTGAAAGTGAAAAATGTCATTTTTTTGCAAAAAAATCGTTACATTTTGATTAATAACAAAAAAAGTAAAAATGCCAGCAGCAATGAAATACCACCAAATGAAAGCTCTATTAGTGAGAAGAAAAGGAGGTAAAATTCATTTGGGTGGTAAGTTGCATGACCGAGCGATAAACGGTGAAAGTAGTGTAGTGCCGAAGTGTAAAAAGTGCTCTGGTCATGAAGGGGGTTTCACCTAGCGGGGCTGAAGTGGTTAAAGTGGCTAGTATTTTAAAAATTCTCTTTGGGATTATTATCGGTGTGTTCCAAAGCATGCAATTCAATGAGGGCAATATACACATTTTCACGAGCGAAATACGACCCGCCATCGAAATATGTATCTTTTTCTAGACCTCTATCCTTTTACGCAACTTGTGTATTTTGGGGAGTACATTCAGCTGTACATAATCCCTAGGGTTAGATGTTATCTGGATACCTAGATACTTGACCAGTTCCTGGCTCTCTTTAATTTCAAGTAGTCCCGGTAAAAAAACATTCAAGGGGTCAATGGGAATACAGGCTGATTTAGTCCAGTTTATTTTAAGTCCAGCTTATTTACTATAGTCTTCAAATACTTGAAAAATCTTCCTAAGTGATCCATGTGTTCCTACAAACAGCATAATGTCATCTGCATATAGGGAGATTTTTTTCCTCATGGGCCCCAAACCTGAAACCCACAATTTCTTTGTCTTGTCTAGTCAGATCAGCTAAGCGTTCCATAGCTATGGCGAACAGCAGAGGAGATAGGGGGCAACCCTGCCTAACCCACCTACCAATATACAGTCCTGATCAAAAGTTTAAGACCACTTGAAAAATTGGAAATAAATCATATTTAGCATGGCTGGATCTTAACAAGGTTCCAAGTAGAGCTTCAACATGCAACAAGAAGAAATGGGAGGGAGACAAAACATTTTTTGAGCATTCAATTTAATGAAAACAATGAATTAACTGAAACAGGCTGTTTTTCAGCTGATCAAAAGTTTAGGACCAAATTAAGGCCCTTACTGGTGCTGACTGCAGCCCCACAACCATCAGACGGCATCTGAGACTGAAGGGCTTCAAAAACAAAAAAACATCTTCAAAGACCTTGTCTCCTTGAACGTCACAGAACTGCTCGTTTGGACTTTGCAGGAGAGCACCAAACATGGGACATTCAAATGTGGAAGAAAGTTTTATTCTCTGATGAGAATTTTATTTAACCTTGATGGTCCTTATGGTTTCCAATGTTACTGGCATAACAAGCAGATCCCACCTGACATGTTTTTTACGCGCCACAGTGGCCATACTGGTCTAGGGTGCTTTTACTTCAGTGGAACAATGGAGCTTCAGGAAGTGCAGGGGCATCAAACGGCCGCATGTCCAGATGTTGCAGAGAGCATTCCTCATGACAGAGGGCCCTCGTCTGTGTGGTAATAACTGGGTTTTTCAACAGGACAACGCTACAGTACACAATGCCCTCAGGGCAAGGGATTTCTTCCAGGATAACAACATGACTCTTATGCCCCATCCTGCGTGTTCCCCTGATCGAAATCTAATTGAGAACCTTTGAGGATGGATAACAAGGGAAGTTTACAAAAATGGACAACAGTTCCAGACAGTAGATGGCCTTCGTGAGGCCGTCTTCACCACTTGGAGAAATGTTCCCACTCCCCTCATGGAAACGCTTGCATCAAGCATGCCGAAATAAATTTTTGAAGTGATCTACAATAACGACGGAGCTACTTATTACTGAGTTCATGTTTGGAAGTTGGATTTCTGTTTTGGGGGGGTTTAGTTTTTTTTTGTGGAGGTGTGGTCCTAAACTTTTGATCAGCTGAAAAACAACGATGTGACCCCCCCCCCGTGTCGGCGATCGCAGCAAACCGCAGGTCAATTCAGAACTGCGGTTTGCTGCGCTTTTTGCTGTTTCTGATCCCCGCGGTCCCTGACTGCGGGGATCAGAAACTTTAGAGTGCCTAAATTAGAGATTTTTCACCCCCCCCCCCCCATGCACCCCTGCACGATTTTATGCCGGCGGGTGGTGCGGGGGGGGTCGCAGGCGGTGGGGGCGTTGCAGGAGGCGGGCGGTGCGGCAGGCGGGATCGCAATCCCCCGCCCGCCTCCCCTTGAAAATTCGTTGGCGTCTAGTGGGTTATACCAGGGTGCCAGCACATTTCTGACACCCTGGTATAAACGGCTGACATCTGCGCAGATGTCAGCCGTTTAACCCTTTCCATACCCCGGTTCGTACGGACCGCTGTATGGAAAAGGTTAACTGTCATCGGTCAGGGAGCTCCCTCCCTCTCCATCGGGGGGCTGCTGTGCCGTTTGCAGCCCCCCAATGGAGAGGGAGAGAGCCCCCAGACAGCCCCCCTCAGCCCTGTGCTTACCCTTCCCCGTCAGCGACGTTGTGGCAGACGGGGAAGGTTCCCATGGCAACAAGATGCTCAGGCTCCCATGCTCAGGCATCCTGCAGCCCATGGTGCTGAACAGATCTATGCTAAAAGCATAGATCTGTTCAGTGTAAGTAAAATACAGTACTGTATTATACAGACATCACAATCACTGGATCTTCAAGAACCAAGTGGGTCTGGGTCAAAAAAAAAAGTAAAAAAAAGTGAAAAAATAAATAAAAATTATCACTAAATAAAAATTTAAAAAATAAAATACACTAAACATATTTGGTATCTCCGCATCCGTAACGACCTGATCTATAAAACAGTCATATTACTTTCCCCGCACGGTGAACGCCATCAAAATAAAAAAAATAAAAACTATGAGAAAATTTAAATTTTGCCCACCTTACTTCCCAAAAAAGGTAATAAAAGTGATCAAAAAAGTCGCATGTATGCCAAAATAGTACCAATCAAACCGTCATCTCATCCCGCAAAAAATGAGACCCTACCCAAGATAATCGCCCCAAAACTGAAAAAACTATGGCTCTTAGACTATGGAAACACTAAAACATGATTTTTTTTGTTTCAAAAATGAAATCATTGTGTAAAACTTACATAAATAAAAATAAAGTATACATATTAGGTATCGCCGCGTCCGTATCGACTGGCTCTATAAAAATATCACATGACCTAACCCCTCAGGTGACCATCGTAAAAAATAAAAACGGTGTAAAAAAAGCCATTTTTTGTCATCTCACGTCACAAAAAGTGTAATAGCAAGCGATCAAAAAGTCACATGCACCCCAAAATAGTGCCCATCAAACCGTCATCTCATCCCGCAAAAAATGAGACCCTAATCAAGATAATCGCCCAAAAACTGAAAAAACTATGGCTCTTAGACTATGGAGACACTAAAACATTTTTTTGGTTTTAAAAATGAAGTTATTGTATAAAACTTACATAAATAAATAAAATTTGCATACATATTAGGTATCGCCGCGTCCTTGACAACCTGCTCTATAAAATTAGCACATGATCTAACCTGTCAGATGAATGTTGTAAATAACAAAAAAAAACGTGCCAAAAAAAGCTATTTCTTGTAACCTTGCCGCACAAAAAGTGTAATATAGAGCAACCAAAAATCATATGTACCCTAAACTAGTACCAACAAAGCTGCCACCCTATTCCGTACTTTCTAAAATGGGGTCACTTTTTTGGCGTTTCTACTCTAGGAGTGCGAAACAGGGGGGCTTCAAATGGGACATGGTGTCAAAAAAAACAGTCCAGCAAAATCTGCCTTCCAAAAAACGTATGACATTCCTTTCCTTCTGCGTCCTGCCGTGTGCCTGTACAGCAGTTTATGGCCACATATGGGGTGTTTCTGTAAACTACAGAATCAGGGCCATAAATGAGTTTGGTTTGGCTGTTAACCCTTGTAACTGGAAAAAAAAATGGAAAATCTGCCAAAAAAGTGAAATTTTGAAATTGTATCTCTATTTTCCATTAAATCTTATGCAACACCTAAAGGGTTAACAACGTTTGTAAAATCAGTTTTGAATACCTTGAGGGGTGTAGTTTCTTAGATGGGGTCACTTTTATGGAGTTTCTACTCTAGGGGTGCATCAGGGGGCTTCAAATGGGACATGGTGTCAAAAAAACAGTCCAGCAAAATCTGGCTTCCAAAAACCATACGGCGCACCTTTCACTCTACGCCCCGCTGTGTGGCCGTACAGTAGTTTACGGCCACATATGGGGTGTTTCTGTAAACAGCAGAGTCAGGGCAATAAAGATACAGTCTTGTTTGGCTGTTAGCCCTTGCTTTGTTAGTGGAAAAAATGGGTTAAAATTGAAAATTAGGCAAAAAAATGAAATTCTCAAATTTCATCCCCATTTGCCAATAACTCTTGTGCAACAGCTAAAGGGTTAACGAAGTTTGTAAAATCAGCTTTGAATACCTTGAGTGGTGTAGTTTATAGAATGGGGTCATTTTTGGGCGGTTTCTATTATGTAAGCCTCGGAAAGTGACTTCAGACCTGTAGTGGTCCCTGAAAAAAAATTTTTTTTTATTTCTGAAAAATTTCAAGATTTGCTTCTAAACTTCTAAGCCTTGTAACATCCCCAAAAAATAAAATATCATTCCCATAATAATTCAAACATGAAGTAGACATATGGGGAATGTTAAGTCATCACAATTTTGGGGGGTATTACTATGCATTACAGAAGTAGGGAAACTGAAACTTTGAAATTTGCTAATTTTTCCAAATTTTTGGTAAATTAGGTATTTTATTATGCAAAAAAATAGAAATGTTTGACTTAATTTTACCAGTGTCATGAAGTATAATATGTGACGAAAAAACTATCTCAGAATGGCCTGGATAAGTCAAAGTATTTTAAAGTCCTTAAGGTGAAATAGGGCTGAGTCCTTAAGGGGTTAAACTTTTGATCAGGACTGTATATTTTATCCGAGTACTCACCAGTCAATATTACCCTTGCTGTGGCTTCAGTGTATAATAACTTGACCCAATCTATAAAATGGTCTCCAAACCCCATTCTCCTCAGTGTAGCAAATAGAAATGGCCATTTTATCGTATCAAAAGCTTTGGATGCGTCTATAGTTACAATTATGCGTTCTCCACAGTTTGTGGGTCTCAGCTGGGTGCCTATGAAATATATCATTATATTGTCAGTTGTAGTTTTACCTGACATAAAAACCCAACTGATCCTCATGAATAATCCCGGGAACTACGCTCCTGAGTCTATTTGCTAAGACCCTTGCTAATATTTTATTATCCGTGTTTATTAATGAAATAGAACGGTATGAATCAGGTAGTGCTGAGTCTTTCCCTGGGTTTAAAATGAGTGTTATCAGGGCTTCTCCTACCGAGTCTGGAAGTTTTTCTAATTCCAGCGATGTGGTCCACATTGTCAGGAGTTTCGGAATTAATAGCTCTTTATATTGTGCATAGATTTCAAATGGGATCCCGTCTATTCCTGGGGTCTTATTCTTTGTTATCCTTGACAGTATTGCCTCTACTTCCGCCGAATCTATAGGTCCCTCAAAGGCTTTCTCTTTGGTCAGCAGTTAACATGGTAACAGTAATTTTACCTAAAAACTGTTGTAATTCCGCCCCGCTCTTATTAATCTTACTGCTATACATGTCTTTGAAGTATTCCTTAAAGAGAGCTATTTTGTCCGATTGTTCCGTAATTTTATGGCCAGCTTTATCTATCAGACAATGAATGTATTTAATATTATTTTATCATACGTTGCCACCAAAGCGGCCAACTTTTTACCGGGTATATGTGCATATATAAAATTATCCCTTACATAGTTATCTTGCTGTTGTTCCGCCATTAGGAGCAAATCCATTTCCAATTTGGGCACTTTGTCCATTCTTTATAATTTTGAACTATAGGGTCATGGATATACTTTTTTTCACATTTTTCCACCTCACTTTCTAAGTCAATAATTTTTTCTTGTTTTCTTCCTATATATTATAGTGTATTTAGTGATAATCCCTCTTCTAAAGGCCTTTGCGGCATCCCACACCATATTATATTCAGTTGACCCCTCGTTTATCTCAAAATATTGCCTAACCTCTTATCATCTTATTGTGAATGCCCATTATATTAATCCATCCTATACTTATATTCATCCCTCAATATTTTTTTTGTGTTTTTATATTTATAATAATTGAATTGTGATCCGAAATCCCACGTTTACCATACTTAACCTGTTCAATATCCTGTGCACTTTTATTGTCGGTAAAAACTTAATCAATCCGTGA
This sequence comes from Bufo gargarizans, assembly GCF_014858855.1. Taxonomy (NCBI): domain Eukaryota; kingdom Metazoa; phylum Chordata; class Amphibia; order Anura; family Bufonidae; genus Bufo; species Bufo gargarizans. The sequence goes on along the minus strand of NC_058088.1, from coordinate 131,665,870 downwards.
TAGACTCCTATGTGTTTTGGAAAAAAACAAGCGTATTTTTTTAACTTGGGGTACATTGCCCTCCATATATCGATCCAACCCAGTTCTGTTACAATATCTTTTAGTTTTGACCCAGTATTAATTGATTCAGAATTATTTAATCTACATCTGTCCATTTGACCATCCATTACATTATTAAAGTCTCCCATAATGAGGAGTGATTTATAACCCACATTAAGCACAAACTGATTTATTTTTAATATAACATCTGATCTAAAAGGTGGGGGTATATATACATTAGCTATTATCCATGATCTGCCTTCCAATATACAGTCTAAAAAAAAAACATATCGACCTTCCTCATCTACAGCTGTATTTACTATTTTAATGTCTATATTTCGATGGATCAATATACTCACTCCTCTCGCATATGATGAAAAAACCAAGTGAAAAGCACATTGTATCCATGGCCTATCCAGCAC